>NC_003070.9:14803970-15086045 GCF_000001735.4 Arabidopsis thaliana | reverse complement strand
AAGCTTTCATGGTGTAGCCAAAGTCCATATGAGTCTTTGGCTTTGTGTCTTCTAACAAGGATACAATTCTTACGCCTTTAAGATCCGGTTGCGGTTTAAGTTCTTATACTCAATCATACATATGATATCAAGTCTTATTCGACTCCAAAACACTAACCACCCTTCTTCTTGCTTCTCAAAGCTTTCATGGTGTAGCCAAAGTCCAGATGAGTCTTTGGCTTTGTGTCTTCTAAGAAGGATACAATTCTTACGCCTTTAAGATCCGGTTGCGGTTTAAGTTCTTATACTCAATCATACACATGACATCAAGTCATATTCGACTAACACTAACCAAACTTTTTCTTGCTTCTCAAATCTTTCATGGTGTAGCCAAAGTCCATATGAGTCTTTGGCTTTGTGTCTTCTAACAAGGATACAATTCTTACGCCTTTAAGATCCGGTTGCGGTTTAAGTTCTTATACTCAATCATACACATGACATCAAGTCATATTCGACTCACAGTAACCAACCTTTTTATTTCTTCTCAAAGCTTTCATGGTGTATCCAAAGTCCATATGAGTCTTTGGCTTTGTGTCTTCTAACAAGGATACAATTCTTACGCCTTTAAGATCCGGTTGCGGTTAATGTTCTTATACTCAATCATATACATGACATCAAGTCATATTCGACTCCAAAACACTAACCAACCTTCTTCTTGCTTCTCAAAGCTTTCATGGTGTAGCCAAAGTCCATATGAGTCTTTGGCTTTGTGTCTTCTAACATGGATACAATTCTTACACCTTTAAGATCCGGTTGCGGTTTAAGTTCTTATACTCAATCATACACATGACATCAAGTCATACTCGACTAACACTAACCAACCTTTTTATTGCTTCTCAAAGCTTTCATGGTGTAGCCAAAGTCCATATGAGTCTTTGGCTTTGTGTCTTCTAACAAGGATACAAATATTACGCCTTTAAGATCCGCTTGCGGTATAAGTTCTTATACTCAATCATACACATGACATCAAGTCATATTCGACTCCAAAACACTAACCACCCTTCCTCTTGCTTCTCAAAGCTTTCATGGTGTAGCCAAAGTCCATATGAGTCTTTGGCTTTGTGTCTTCTAACAAGGATACAATTCTTACGCCTTTAAGATCCGGTTGCGGTTTAAGTTTTTATACTCAATCATACATATGATACCAAGTCATATTCGACTCCAAAACACTAACCAACCTTCTTCTTTCTTCTCCAAGCTTTCATGGTGTAGCCAAAGTCCATATGAGTCTTTGGCTTTGTGTCTTCTAACAAGGATACAATTCTTACGCCTTTAAGATCCGGTTGCGGTTTATGTTCTTATACTCAATCATACACATGACATCAAGTCATATTTGACTCCAAGACACTAACCAACCTTCTTCTTGCTTCTCAAAGCTTTCATGGTGTAAACAAAGTCCATATGAGTCTTTGGCTTTCTGTCTTCTAACATGGATACAATTCTTACACCTTTAAGATCCGGTTGCGGTTTAAGTTCTTATACTCAATCATACACATGACATCAAGTCATATTCGACTCCAAAAAACTAACCAACCTTCTTCTAGCTTCTAAAAGCTTTCATGGTGTAGCCAAAGTCCATATGAGTCTTTGGCTTTGTGTCTTCTAACAAGGATACAATTCTTACGCCTTTAAGATCCGGTTGCGGTTTAAGTTCTTATACTCAATCATACACATGACATCAAGTCATATTCGACTAACAGTAACCAACCTTTTTATTTCTTCTCAAAGCTTTCATGGTGTATCCAAAGTCCATATGAGTCTTTGGCTTTGTGTCTTCTAACAAGGATACAATTCTTACGCCTTTAAGATCCGGTTGCGGTTAATGTTCTTATACTCAATCATATACATGACATCAAGTCATATTCGACTCCAAAACACTAACCAACCTTCTTGTTGCTTCTCAAAGCTTTCATGGTGTAGCCAAAGTCCATATGAGTCTTTGGCTTTGTGTCTTCTAACATGGATACAATTCTTACAGCTTTAAGATCCGGTTGCGGTTTAAGTTCTTATACTCAATCATACACATGACATCAAGTCATACTCGACTAACACTAACCAACCTTTTTATTGCTTCTCAAAGCTTTCATGGTGTAGCCAAAGTCCATATGAGTCTTTGGCTTTGTGTCTTCTAACAAGGATACAATTCTTACGCCTTTAAGATTCGGTTGCGGTTAATGTTCTTATACTCAATCATATACATGACATCAAGTCATATTCGACTCCAAAACACTAACAAACCTTCTTCTTGCTTCTCAAAGCTTTCATGGTGTAGCCAAAGTCCATATGAGTCTTTGGCTTTGTGTCTTCTAACAAGGAAACACTACTTAGGCTTATAACATCGGGTTGCGGTTTAAGTTCTGATACTCAATCATTCACATGAGGTCAAGTCATATTCGACTCCAAAACACTAACCAACCTTCCTCTTGCTTCTCAAAGCTTTCATGGTGTAGACAAAGTACATATGAGTCTTTGGCTTTCTGTCTTCTAACAAGGATAGAATTATTACGTCTTTAAGATCCGGTTGCGGTTTAAGTTCTTATACTCAATCATACACATGACATCAAGTCATATTCGACTCCAAAACACAAACCAACCTTCCTCTTGCTTTTCAAAGCTTTCATGGTGTAGCCAAAGTCCATCTGAGTCTTTGGCTTTGTGTCTTCTAACAAGGATACAATTTTTACGCCTTTAAGATCCGGTTGCGGTTTAAGTTCTTATACTAAATCATACACATGACATCAAGTCATATTCGACTCCAAAACACTAACCAACCTTCTTCTTGCTTCTCAAAGCTTTCATGATGTAGCAAAAGTCCATATGAGTCTTTTGCTTTGTGTCTTCTAACAAGGATACAATTCTTACACCTTTAAGATCCGGTTGCGGTTTAAGTTCTTATACTCAATCATACACATGACATCAAGTCATATTCGACTAACACTAATCAAACTTTTTCTTACTTCTCAAAGCTCTCATGGTGTAGCCAAAGTACATATGAGTCTTTGGCTTTGTGTCTTCTAACAAGGATACAATTTTCACGCCTTTAAGATCTGGTTGCGGTTTAAGTTCTTATACTAAATCATACACATGACATCAAGTCATATTCGACTCCAAGACACTAACCAACCTTCTTCTTGCTTCTCAAAGCTTTCATGGTGTAGCCAAAGTCCATATGAGTCTTTGGCTTTGTGTCTTCTAACAAGGATACAATTCTTACGCCTTTAAGATCCGGTTGCGGTATAAGTTCTTATACTCAATCATACACATGACATCAAGTCATATTCGACTCCAAAACAATAACCACCCTTCCTCTTGCTTCTCAAAGCTTTCATGGTGTAGCCAAAGTCCATATGAGTCTTTGGCTTTGTGTCTTCTAACAAGGATACAATTCTTACGCCTTTAAGATCCGGTTGCGGTTTAAGTTCTTATACTCAATCATACACATGACATCAAGTCATATTCGACTCACAGTAACCAACCTTTTTATTTCTTCTCAAAGCTTTCATGGTGTATCCAAAGTCCATATGAGTCTTTGGCTTTGTGTCTTCTAACAAGGATACAATTCTTACGCCTTTAAGATCCGGTTGCGGTTAATGTTCTTATACTCAATCATATACATGACATCAAGTCATATTCGACTCCAAAACACTAACCAACCTTCTTCTTGCTTCTCAAAGCTTTCATGGTGTAGCCAAAGTCCATATGAGTCTTTGGCTTTGTGTCTTCTAACAAGGATACAATTCTTACACCTTTAAGATCCGGTTGCGGTTTATATTCTTATACTCAATCATACACATGACATTAAGTCATATTCGACTCCAAAACACTAACCAACCTTCTTCTTGCTTCTCCAAGCTTTCATGGTGTAGCCAAAGTCCATATGAGTCTTTGGCTTTGTGTCTTCTAACAAGGATACAATTCTTACGCCTTTAAGATCCGGTTGTGGTTTATGTTCTTATACTCAATCATACACATGACATCAAGTCATATTTGACTCCAAAACACTAACCAATCTTCTTCTTGCTTCTCAAAGCTTTCATGGTGTAGCCAAAATCCATATGATTCTTTGGCTTTCTGTATTCTAACAAGGATACAATTCTTACGCCTGTGTTAGAGATGTATTGAGAGTGTTTAGACAACACTTATACTCATTTTCTCCCAAAAGAGGCTAAAACTAACAAAAAATTCCTTAGAAGCAGTAAATAGCTTTGTTAGTGTTTTTATGGTCAAAATGTTTCACAATCCAATGTATTTGACTAATTATAAGAGGGGAATATTAGGCAGAAGGGTACTTTTTTGTATTTCAATTATGCAATGGAGCACTTGGAAGGGAGTAGGCACTTTTTTAAGTTTTTTTACCATAAGCCCCTCCAAAGTAGCTTAACCATAGTTAATTTCATGTGGTTGAGGAATTAAATAATATTTTAACAGTCTTTCTGAAGTAAAACGAACCGACCAAACCTTCATCTCTTTGACCTAAGCGTGAAATTATTCCGGCGAATCCTTCATAATTCTAACAGTCTTTGTTGAAATTAACCTCTGTTTCGTCGGTTAGCAATCCTTAATTCCTTGCCCACTAAATCAGACTCATTTCCTAGTTTGCAATCTGACATTGAAATCCTTCGATATTACTTTTCACTCCTTTCAGAAAAAATGACAGGTAATCGACTATGTTTTTCTTTGTTCTTTTACCAGTAACAGTTATCTGAACGTTTAATCCATTATTGTTCCAAAATTTCCTCACAAATCGTCCCTTTGATTTCAGGCGCAGTTGAAGATGATACAAATGACCTCGACACTCGTCTCCCTCCACGGCTTTTCGTAACTGACCGTTACCCTGATGCTCGTCTCAATATCTACTCCAGACCCGACATTCTCACTGAAATATGTGACGTCTTGAAAGGTACCAAGGAGATGGAAACCATCTTAGACTCTTGTTTTGGGTCTCTGTTTAGTTTAAGGGTTAGCGAATGTCCAATCTCCGGCAAACTAGTTCATGCTTTGTTTTGTAGACAGTTAGTTACAAAGCAGAAATACAAAATGTTGACTGTTTTTGGTGGACAGCCTCTTAGATTCTCTTTAGTTGGTTTGGTTCTGTAACTGGTTTGCCGTGTGGTGAATTTCCTGAGGAGTATGAACCTGACTTCTTCCCTAGACGTGAGAATGGGACGAATGATTATTGGGATGTTTTGATTGGGGAAGATAAGAATGCAACTCTAGCTGATGTTTCCTCTAAGTTCCAAGCTTTAAAAGGGATTGAGAACCCTTTAAAACTCCCCATGGCTCTTCTTTTGATTGTAGATGGAGTCCTTATTGCTAATAACCAGACTCATCGTCCAACTTTCAAGTATGTTAAGATGTTAGAGGACATTGACTCATTCCTGGTTTTCCCATGGGGGAGAGAATCTTTTTTGAAGACTATTCAGATGATGAGGCCTGTTAGAAACAAACCTTCAATGGCTGATTCTAAAAGAAAAAGGTCTCGTCCTGGAATCAAGCTAGAAGATCCCATCCAACAATTCACAAATCAGATGCAACAGCAAAGTATAGCTATTTATGGCTTTCCCTTAGCCCTGTAGATTCTTGCTTATAGGAACATTTCTGGTCTACTAGACAAAATTCTTGGTTTTGCAGATGAGAGAACCTTTTTGGAATGGCATTCAATTGGGATACCGAAAAACAATCTTACGATCAACAATGTTCATCTCCTTGAACGTGTACCTGATGTAAGAAACTGTAATCATTGTCGCTGTACCTTTTATTTCATGTGCTTTCTTGACTTTTTTTAGTAGGTCTGATTTTCTGAGGCTGTGTCTTCAGATGACTGTTATCCTTATGATGTCTGTAAACACCAATGAGGATGGTTGGGGTGAGTGGGATGATGAAGTGAGAGAAAGAAGGTTCTTTATTTGATTGAACAGATAAGCAAATGCCATAATTTCACTAAAAATGAGTGGCCTGGCGGTTATGCTGATCTACCGCTCATTTCTGTCAATGAAAAGGAGCCTGTAGTACAACACAAGAAACATATAGTTACCAGGAAAAAGAATCTTTTGCTAACTTCTTCTTCTAAAGGAACTCCATTAAAAACAAAAGTTAGTACATCCACGCGAGGCAGGAAGCGTAAGTTAGAATTGGTTGATGATGATGAAGCAGAAGATAATAATGATGAAGCAGCAGATAAGGCTGATGAAGCAGAAGACATTAAATTGTGGGTGAAGTCTCAGTTGTCTTCTATAAGACATGAATTTGCGGAGAGTGTTAAGAAGTTAAGATCTCAGAATCTAAATCTCCTGAAAAATATCAGGCTCCTGCAATCTTACAGGTCCAGACCGTCTACTCGTCATCCATTCAAGAAAGTACGGTTCCAAACAAACCTCTCCACAGTCTCTCAATCTCCTGTCAACACTGGTGTAGAGGCGACAAACATCACAACTCCCCCTTCACCACCATTCACTTCATTGGAAGAGGGGGTCAGTGTTTTATCTGATTCATTACATGCTGGAGGCGAAACAGTCTAAGAAAATTCTGATAATATTGTTGATGATCAGTTATGGCAAAAGATATCCATGGAGACACGCAAAGATTCAGTTTGTTCCGCACAGAAGCATCTGGTAATTGTTATGAAGTCCTTTCATATTTTGTTCCCCACATAATGTTGGTCATATATTCTGTGCATGTTCCTTTTCAGGATGAAACTCCATCAGTTATATTACCCAAGTTTATATCTACTGATAGCACCGAGCTCCCTCCCTCTGATCAACCAGTCTATGACACTGAGTCTAAATCTAGAGACGAGGGAAATTTTTCAATATCGGTTTCAAGTCCATAATATGTAACTATTATATACCTAACTACATTTGCATTTTACCTTAGCATCTTCCTTCTCCTCTACCTCCTGCTGTTTTCGATACCGCAAAGAAACCATCTCCTAATGATGTTACCGAGGTTTTCTTCGACCTCCTTCTGTTTTCATTTTACTTTGAGTTTCTTAGAATGGATGCTACTCATATGCTAATGTTATACATCTTCTATCTTATCTAGGAGATTAAGAGTTCGGACTTGTCCTTGGCTGAAAATGTAGATACATTGCTTGACACAGTGTGCAAGGATATAAGTTCTTCAGTTGTTGCACCCGATGAGGTCAGGAAAGAGAGTCTTGAATTGATAGAATGGGAACCACCCATGAACCCACATGTAACATTATCATCCATTATCCACGTGGACTACTGATATGTTTATAATTTGCATGTTTTACACATCCTTTTATAACCATTTTGAGTCTAGTTTCATCCATCTTTCATAGCATTGACCATCATTTTTGTACATTTTGCATCTTTAGTCGAGTCTAGCAGTAGTCTTGCATACATTCTGCATTCTGAAGTTCTTTCAGGTGTTTTGGAGCTATTGGTGCTCAGAAAGAGGAAAATCAGAACAGAAAGTCACACTTCCACCAACATACTCGATAACCAGTAGCAGCGAGGGAAGTAGTCAGCTCAGCAGTCCATCCAGACACTTCTACTCAATCGCAGAGGAGACCAGGCAGTCCATTCTGCTAGATATACTCGATCGGAGAGGAGAGTAGGCAGTCCATTCTGCAATTCTACTCTATCGCAGAGGCGACCAGGCAGTCCACTTTGCCAATCGGCAGTTATACTCAATCGCAGAGGAGAAGAACCAGTCCATCCTGACAGCTGACACACATACTCGATCACAGAGGCCAAGAAGCAGCCAAGGCCATTCCGTCAATCAACCTACTCGACCACTACCTCGACCCTCTAATGAATCCGCACTCAACCAGATAACCTGATCATCGGAAAGAGAAGAGAAGAGAAGGCCCATTCGAAGCCGATTCGAAGCCCATCAGGAAGCCCACTTTAAGCCGACACTCTTAATCACGCCGTCCATGGGCCGTTAAGTGGGCCTGAAGCCCGCTTTCTTATCTTAGTATAAATAAGTCTCTAAGGGTTTCGCCCTGAGACATGCACTTTTAGAGACACGAATTTCGCACTATTATTCAGCAGCCGCTTTTCATTCCTGCAACTTTGTATTTTGATTTTTCTTCTAAGTTATTCAGATTTTGCTTTCATTTGCTTGTTCATCTTTATTTCATTCCCTTTAATATTTTTAGTATGCACTCTTCAATCGTTTCTATGTTATTGTCTTTAAGCATGTTGTCTAAGTAGTGATTAGGATTTCTGAGGATGGGACAGAGTAGTTGTGGAACCCCTGATTGAATCTGTTGGTTAAGTGTAGATTTATTGAATCCCTTCTGGATTAGTTGTGTTTACTGCTTATTCTTTTCTGATCAACTAGAATCCGATCCTAGACGTTCCAGCGCCCAGAAGGCGTTTAATGGAACGTTGGATCTACTAATTCCAGTGATAATCGTCTCTATCCCAAGGGATTGGCCGTTTAGAGCGGTTATTAGCTTTAAGAGTCGGTTCTTATTGTTTGCTTAGTTAGAGATCGCTAATGAGAATTAGGTCAGTGTCTAGCTATGCTTGAGGATTTCTATCACGGGAGTGAATTAATCTATTGTTGAACCTCTTGTCTAGGGATAGCTTAATTGAGATTTGTTAACCAACTGAATTGATTAGGGAGACTACACTATTCGATCACCCCATCCTTAGGAATTTCTCATCCATTTGATTTCTCTGTTTACTTACATGCTTCATTCACTTGCTATTGAATTTTAGTATTTTCTGTTTTCATCCATTCTACTCGATCACACCAGTCTACTAACAGTGAGACTGCGTGATAGAGTAAACTGGTCCATTTCTGCATTTTGACTCTCTGTCATCCTGTTGTACTCGATCACAGGGTCCCTTTTGGCAGTCGACCTTGCGATCGAGTATATCAGTCATTTCTGTGACTTTTTACTGTTTTCTGCATCAACACTAGGACTGTTAGAAAACCAACCAAATTCTGCTTGGCTTGACTTAGCAACTTCTGATTATATCTCATATGTCTGCATCAAACCCACTTGGATTGACACCTAAAATAGTACAACGACAGGATAGTGTTTTAGGATTAATTGACCGTAAAAACCTATTATCAATTTGGTGTCGTTGCCAATTGGGTGTTTTCTTTGCTATATTTGAGATTTTCGGAAACGTTAAGAGCAAGTTCTTTTGTTACAAGGTTACTGACTTTGTGTATTTTTCTCTGTTTGTGTGTATCAGGTACTCACATTCACCAGCTTCCCTGGACCAGTCTCTCATATGTCTGCATCAAACCCATTTGGATTGACACCTAACATACTACAACGACAGGATAATGTTTTAGGATTAATTGACCGTAAAAACCTATTATCAATTTGGCGCCGTTGCCAATTGGGTATTTTCTTTGCTATATTTGAGATTTTTGGAAACGTTAAGATCAAGTTCTTTTGTTACAAGGTTACTGACTTCGTGTCTTTTTATCTGTTTGTGTGTTTCAGGTACTCACATTCACAAGCTTCCCTGGACCAGTCTCTGATTGGTCTGTTCAAGCTGTGCTGATACCTGTTGTATGCCAACACTGTCACAAGAACATCAGAACCTCTTCTTCAACGACAACATCGACCGCATCGCTCGCTCTCTAAGAGAACAGACACATACAAATACGATGGCTGACGTTGTAGATGAGCAAGAACTGCCCAACAACATTGGCGTTGGCGACTTCCCACACAACCATAACCTGCGTCATGGCATTGTCCCTCCGCCGGTTCAGAACAACAATTTGGAGATCAAGAGCGGTCTCATTGCTATGGTTCAGGGGAACAAATTTCACGGACTACCAATGGAAGACCCACTCAATCACCTGGACGAGTTTGAATGGCTCTGCAGCCTAACAAAAATTAATGAAGTTAGTGAAGATGGTTTCAAGCTTCGCCTGTTCCCGTTTTCATTTGGAGACAAAGCCCATCTGTGGGAGAAGACGCTACTGATAAGTGTGTATTTTGCATGTTTTGAGCATCCATTTGTCATCACTTTAGCATCATATCATAACTGTTTTATACCATTTCTCATCATTTGTCATTACTTTACATCTTTAGGATAGGTTTGCATGAATGTTGCATATTTGTGTTGATTTCAGGTGATTTGGAGCTGTTGACGAGCTAACTGGAAGAAGCGGACCTGATCATGACAAACCATTCGACCCAGAGGTCGAGTAGAAGCTTCAAGATCTCAAGACACCACTCGACCCCCAGGTCGAGTAGAAGACATCACCACTTCACCTCACCACTCGACCACGAGGTCGAGCGTCTCCATCACCTGACCATCACTCGATCACATCACTCGACCCCGAGATCGAGTGTTTTCACCACCATTACCTGATCATCACTCGACCTCATCACTCTACCTGGAAGTCGAGTATCACCTTCACCACCACTCGACTACACCCTCGATGGCAAGCTTCAGAGTCTGTTTCATTCCGCACTCAACCAGACACTCGAGCACAAGGAAGAAAAGAAGACTCCAGCTATTCACTCGACCTCCCACTCGACCACTTGGGACGAGTACAATTCTTAATCCGTCCCAATACTTCGTCGTTTTGAGTATTAGGGTTTCGAAATATTTGGCTATAAGTAGCATGTACTTCACATTTTCGCAGACAAGTTTTTATCTAGTTTTATTCCGCAGACCCTGTGTTCTAGACCTTTTGTAATCCAGATTTCTCTTTATCTATTCAGTATTCAGTATTCAGCATTTGTTCTTGATTTTGTTTACTGTTGTTCATTCTGTTATCATCCTGCTGTTACACTGTTGTTATCATGTTTTCAACTTGTTCAACGTTAATGCTTTCTGTTATGATGTCTAAGTAGTGAATAGGTTTCTGAGGATAGGTTAGAGTAGTCTAGAATTCTCAGTATGCTAGGTGATTGAGTATTGATTGATAGATCCCTTCTGGATTAGTTGTTCTTAATGCCTATTACTTTCTAATCAACTAGAATTTGAGCCCAGACATTTCTGCGCCCAAAAGGTGTTCGATGAAATGTCTGAACCACTAATTCCAGAGATTCGTGACCCTGTACCAAGGTATTGGTTGCAGGGAGCGTTTTGGCTTTAACTTGTTGATTCGTAATGCCTGTTAGGTTAGCTCTCGTCAATGGTGATTGAGTCTGGGACTAGGTTAACTTGAGGGTCTCTGTTGCGGTGGCACTTAGATTTGGTTAATGAACTTGTTGTCTAGGGTCAATTTATTGAGCATGTCAATCACCTGTAAACTGAGGAAACGAAACTACTCAATTACCCCATCCTCGGGAATTCTTTATCTGATTGAATGGCCCTGCCAACATTAGTGCTGGAGATGCACCACGTGATCACCGTCAGAGGAAAGGAATTGCACCTCCTGCTATCCTGAACAACAACTTCGAGATTAAGAGTGGTCTCATCTCGATGATTCAGGGGAACAAATTCCATGGTCTGCCAATGGAGGATCCACTCGACCACCTTGATGAATTCGATAGGCTCTGCAACCTGACAAAGATCAATGGTGTCAGTGAAGACGGATTCAAGCTCCGTTTGTTTCCATTCTCCTTGGGCGACAAATCACACATCTGGGAGAAGAATCTGCTCCATGACTCAATCACCACCTGGGATGATTGTAAGAAGGCTTTTCTATCAAAGTTCTTCTCCAATGCCAGAACGGCAAGACTCAGAAATGAGATTTCTGGTTTCTCACAGAAGACTGGTGAAAGCTTCTGTGAAGCATGGGAGCGTTTCAAGGGTTACACCAACCAATGCCCTCATCATGGCTTTACTAAAGCCTCTCTACTCAGCACTCTCTACAGAGGAGTCCTACCACGCATCAGAATGCTTCTGGATGCCGCCAGCAATGGAAATTTCCAGAACTTCCAACTAGGGAGGAACCAAAAACAGTCACTGAGGACAGTGAAGGTCAAGATGGGGAGGATCAAGCTGAAAAACCACTCGAGCAACCACTCGAGCAACCACTCGAGCAACCACTCGAGCTGCCACTCGACCATGTTACTCGACCAACAACTCGACCTATCTTCCCATCAACATCATCAACTGCTCCAAAACCAGTTGCCGTCAAGAACAAAGAAAAGGTCTTTGTCCCTCCTCCTTACAAACCACAGCTTCCATTTCCTGGCCGTCACAAGAAAGCGTTAGCAGACAAGTATAGAGCTATATTTGCCAAGAACATCAAGGAGGTTGAGTTGCGGATACCTCTTGTTGACGCTCTAGCGCTAATCCCAGACTCTCATAAGTTTCTAACAGACTTGATCGTGGAGAGAATTGAAGAAGTGCAAGGGATGGTGGTATTGAGTCATGAATGCAGTGTTATCATACAGAAGAAGATCATTCCTAAGAAGCTTAGTGATCCTGGTTCATTCACTCTACCATGCTCTTTAGGTCCATTGGCTTTCAACAGATGCCTATGTGATTTAGGAGCTTCAGTCTGTCTCATGCCGCTCTCTGTCGCCAAAAGATTGGGGTTCACTCAATACAAATCCTGCAATATATCTCTCATTCTAGCTGACAGATCAGTAAGGATCCCTCATGATTTGCTCGAAAACCTCCCAATCAGGATCGGAGCTGTGGAGATACCAACTGACTTTGTAGTCCTGGAGATGGGTGAAGAGCCCAAGGACCCTTTGATTCTAGGGAGACCTTTCTTAGCAACTGTAGGAGCTATGATTGATGTCAAGAAAGGGAAGATTGATCTAAACCTTGGCAAAGACTTTAGGATGACCTTTGATGTCAAGGACGCGATGAAGAAGCCTACCATAGAAGGGCAACTCTTTTGGATCGAAGAAATAGATCAGTTAGCTGATGAATTACTGGAAGAGCTGGCAGAAGAAGATCATCTTAACAGTGCTTTAACCAAAAGTGGTGAAGATGGGTTTCTGCATTTGTAAACATTGGGATACCAGAAGCTGTTAGACTCCCATAAAGCGATGGAAGAATCAGAACCCTTTGAGGAATTGAATGGACCAGCAACGGAGGTAATGGTAATGAGCGAAGAAGGGTCAACACGAGTTCAACCTGCACTCTCGAGGACATACTCGACCAGCCACTCGACCTTGTCTGCCAACGAATCTGGGGAGCCGATCATTCCAACTTCAAATGACTGGTCTGAACTCAAGGCACCGAAGGTTGATCTCAAACCACTTCCTAAAGGTCTAAGGTACGCATTCCTTGGTCCAAACTCTACTTACCATGTGATCATTAATGCTGAGTTAAATGATGATGAAGTGAACCTGCTATTATCTGAGCTTAGAAAGTATAGGAGAGCAATTGGTTATTCATTATCCGACATTAAGGGAATTTCACCTAGTTTATGCAACCATAGGATCCACCTTGAAAACGAATCCTATTCTAGCATTGAACCACAGAGGAGGTTAAATCCCAATTTGAAAGAAGTAGTGAAAAAAGAAATTTTGAAACTTCTTGATGCTGGTGTCATCTACCCTATCTCTGATAGTACTTGGGTTTCTCCAGTGCATTGCGTCCCTAAAAAGGGTGGAATGACTGTTGTCAAAAATGAAAAGGATGAACTGATCCCTACTAGAACTATAACTGGTCATAGAATGTGCATTGATTATAGGAAGTTAAATGCTGCATCTAGGAAAGATCATTTTCCTTTACCATTCATTGACCATATGCTTGAACGTTTAACTAATCATCCATACTATTGCTTTCTTGATGGATATAGTGGTTTCTTTCAAATACCAATTCACCCTAATGATCAAGAAAAAACCACTTTCACATGTCCTTACGGAACTTTTGCTTATAAGAGAATGTCATTTGGTTTAGGCAATGCTCCTGCAATATTTCAGAGGTGTATGACCTCTATATTTTCGGATTTAATCGAGGAGATGGTGGAGGTTTTCATGGACGATTTTTCGGTCTATGGCCCCTCTTTCTCCTCATGTTTGTTGAATCTTGGCAGGGTATTGACAAGGTGCGAAGAGACGAATCTTATTCTCAATTGGGAAAAGTGTCATTTCATGGTGAAGAAAGGCATAGTGTTGGGTCACAAGATATCAGACAAGGGTATAGAGGTTGACAAAGGAAAAATTGAAGTGATGATGCAGTTGCAGCCACCAAAAACGGTGAAGGACATCAGAAGTTTCCTTGGTCATGCTGGATTTTACTGAAGATTTATTAAAGACTTCTCCAAGATAGCCAGGCCGTTAACCAGACTATTGTGCAAGGAAACCGAATTTGAATTTGATGAGGACTGCCTCAAATCCTTTCACACCATCAAGGATGCTTTGGTATCTGCCCCTGTTGTTCGAGCGCCTAATTGGGACTATCCATTTGAGATCATGTGTGATGCATCAGATTACGCAGTAGGAGCTGTTTTAGGCCAGAAAATAGACAAGAAGCTTCATGTCATATATTACGCCAGCCGAACGTTGGATGAAGCTCAAGGAAGATATGCAACAACTGAGAAGGAGCTTTTAGCTGTTGTATTCGCATTTGAGAAATTCAGAAGCTATTTGGTTGGATCAAAGGACACTGTCTATACAGACCATGCAGCTTTGAGGCATCTGTATGCCAAGAAGGATACTAAACCAAAACTGTTGAGATGGATACTTTTATTGCAAGAGTTTGACATGGAGATAGTAGATAAGAAAGGCATTTAAAATGGTGCAGCTGACCATCTGTCAAGGATGAGAATTGAAGAACCCCTTCCGATAGACGATTCAATGCCAGAAGAGCAACTCATGGTTGTAGAGTTCTTTGGAAGGAGCTACAGTGGGAAAGAGTTCCACCAACTGAATGCTGTTGAAGGAGAATCTCCATGGTATGCCGATCACGTCAATTACTTGGCATGGGGAGTAGAGCCTCCCAACCTGACAAGTTATGAAAGGAAGAAGTTTTTCAGAGACATAAACCATTACTACAGGGATGAGCCTTATCTTTACACTCTCTGTAAAGATAAGATCTATCTACAGGAGATGTGTCTCAGAAGATGAAGTGGAAGGCATCATGCTGCATTGCTATGGCTCAGCATATGGTGGTCACTTCGCGACATTCAAGACAGTGTTCAAGATTCTTCAAGCAGGCTTTTGGTGGCCAACAATGTTTAAGGACGCTCAGGAGTTTGTTTCAAAGTGTGATTCATGCCAGAGAAAAGGCAACATCAGTAGAAGAAATGAAATGCCTCAGAATCCAATCTTGGAAGTTGAGATCTTTGATGTATGGGGGATTGATTTTATGGGTCCATTCCCATCTTCATACGGTAACAAGTATATATTGGTCGCCGTAGACTACGTATCAAAGTGGGTCGAAGCTATTGTTAGTCCTACCAACGATGCAAAAGTTGTGCTGAAGCTGTTCAAGACCATAATCTTCCCAAGATTTGGAGTTCCCAGGGTAGTAATCAGTGATGGCGGGAAGCATTTCATCAACAAGGTTTTTGAGAACCTCTTGAAGAAGCATGGAGTAAAGCACAAGGTCGCCACTCCCTATCATCCACAGACAAGCGGGCAGGTTGAGATCTCCAATAGGGAGATAAAAACAATTCTGGAAAAGACTGTTGGGATTACAAGGAAAGACTGGTCTGCAAAGCTAGATGATGCATTATGGGCTTACAGGACAGCCTTCAAGACCCCCATTGGTACAACTCCTTTCAATCTTCTCTATGGAAAATCATGTCACCTACCTGTTGAGCTCGAGTACAACTGCTGAGGATAAGCGATTGATCCAACTCAGTAACCTCGATGAGATCCCTCTAGAAGCTTATGAGAGCTCTAAAATCTACAAGGAGAGAACCAAGCTTTTCCATGACAAGAAGATCATCCCTAAGGATTTCCAGGTTGGTGATCAGGTGCTGCTGTTCAACTCTCGCTTGAAACTCTTTCCAAAAAAGCCCCTTCTGTATCACTGAGGTCCATCCCTATGGAGCAGTCACTATAGCTGGTAAAAGTGGAGACTTCACAGTAAATGGTCAAAGGCTCAAAAAATACTTAGCGGATCAAATCCTTCCAGAGGTGACATCAGTTCATCTCCAGGACCTTCTTGATGATTAAAGGAGTAAAGGAGTCGAGCTAATGACTTTAAACAAGCTCACTTGGGAGGAAATCCCATGACTATCTCTGTAAATAAATTTTTCTTGTCTTGTTATTTTTGATTTGTTTTAGTTGTGTTTGTGGTTCGCAGAGACAAGGGAACAACGTGGAGATAGAGTAAAAATTCAAAACTTTTACTCTATAGAAGACCTGGAGATCGAGTATATAACCTGGTGGAGTACAAAATTTTGAAAGTTTCCTGTTGCATCTCGAGACCCGGAATTCGAGTACATCAGTCGAGTATACGTGATGTTTTAAATCCAAATTTTTTTTTTTTTTAAATAAAAAACATCACTATACTCGACCATCAGGAGCTACGGAGAATTCTTGCAGTTTACAGTAGATTTTCTGCAGATTTTCTCAGTCAACAGAGTGTGGACCACGCGCTGAGGATAAGCTGGAGAGAGAATCTAAAACTCAACCTCCACCACTCATTTTGAAACTTCACAAGACTTCACAAAATCCACACGACCTACCTCTTTTCATCTCACCACCGACACTCCAATTTCTCTACACCACGAATCGCCGTCCAAAGAGTCACTCGATCTAGATCAATTCACTCGACCTCCAAGAACCACTCGACCTCTGCGCCGCCGTCACCAACCCATTTCTTCTGTCACTCGACCTCTGAGAACCACTCGACCTCCGCGCCACCGTCACCAGTTCATTTCCAACGTCACTCGACCATCCCTGCGCCGCTGTAATCGAGTACTCCTCCTCGTTCACCGTCAAAGTCTCCGGGACCACTCGATTACGACAAAGCTACTCGACCTCGAGTATTCACTCGACCTTTTGTTCTTGAAAGCAATAGAGCCCTGAAGCACAATAAGAGTGATTACTCGACCTCTAGGCTTCACCGGCTGAACTCAACCTCCACGACTCACTCGACCTCCGGGAGCAGACTCACTCGAATTCAAGAACACTTACTCGACCCAATTCGTCTAAGAGGAACTCAAAAACAGCTCAGGTTACTCGAGTACTGTATTGTACTCGACCAATAGGGTGTATTTCATCGCCTATTGGTTACAAATTTTGGTTTCACTGTTATCTTTGAGACTAACCTATTGACATTTGAGCTTTGAGTTCTAAATTTCTACAGGAGAATCATGAGTAATTAAAGTGGCAGTTCTTCTGTTGATCCTGACTACAACATGGAAGAAACAAAGACGTCGTCTTCAAGGCCAGAGAGAGAACAGAGAGAATATGATAGTTTCAGGAGAAAGGCTGAGATAGCCCGAGGGAAGAGAGCGATAACAGAGAGGTATGAGCTTATAGATGAGGATCCGGAAGACGTGTACATGCCTGAGCATACTCGCAGAGCCACCAAGCTTCTGCACAAAACCGATGTATTGCCTGCTGAGGAATATATTAGGCTCTTCAAGCTGAATGAGTTCTGTAGTACGAGGTATCCTTGCTCGACCACACTTGCACAGCTCGGATTGTTGGAGGATGTTCAGCACCTGTACTAGAGTTGTCATCTGGACACTCTGATGGCTTATCCGTATGTAGCATACAAAGATGAGACAATTCAATTCCTTTCCACGCTGCAAGTGGAGCTCTACCAAGGTATGACCTCTGATGAGTTGGATTGTGAAGGATTGGGATTCTTGAAATTCTCTGTGTATGGTCATGAGTATAGGTTATCAATCAAGCGCTTGGAAGGATTGTTTGGTTTCCCTAGTTAAACGGGAACTAAGCCCAAGTATGACAGAGAAGAGTTGAAAGACTTGTGGATCACCATTGGCAGCTCTGTACCGCTGAATTCTTCCAGGTCAAAGAGCAATCAGATACGCACCCCTGTCATCAGGTACTTCCAGCGTTCTATAGCCAATGTACTCTACTCCCGAGAGATCATAGGGACGGTTACTAACTCTTATATGGAGATGATCGCAATGGCTCTCAAGGGAACTCTTTGCCAAACTAAGAATGGCATGTCTCTCCAAGGTGAAATCAATGACACACCTCTCTCTGTACTTCTTCTGATCCATCTGTGTGGATACAAGAGCTGGGCTGTCAGCAATAACCATAAGAGAGCACGAGGCGCTCTATGCATAGGTGGTGTTGTGACACCGATTCTGATCGCTTGTGGAGTCCCTATCACTTCTAATGGACTCGAGCCGCGAGCAATGGATATCGAGCACCTACGTCACTGCGAATTCCTGGAGTTTGCAATGGTTGACGACTTGCACCGGTTCAGGTTTGAGCACTCTACGGATAGGAGAGCTAGCATCCTTCTCCCTAGCCCTGAGGTTACATGGATAATAGAAGGAGATAACATTGATTTTCGTCCTGAGGTTGGACGCCTCTACTATGAGAACGCTCAACCATTGGATGAGGATGATCTTCTAGAAGAAACTGCTTCGGATGGGATGGTTGAAGACAGAGCAGTGGAGTTCGACACTAGCATGTATCACTTTGGTGAATGTACCTCCAGCGAGGGAGAGCAAGAGCTTGAGTGAAGCTCATAAGAACAACAGTAAACTGCAGAAGTGGTGCAAGAAGCAGGACAAGCTGCTCGCCAAGTGTTTCAAGACTATCAAGTTTCTAACAGATAAGCTGAGTTGTTCCTCCTCCACCACTGCTATTCCACAGGGACAGCCTCCTCTGGAGATGCCATCGAGGAGATTTGATGAGCCTGAGCACAAGCCTGAGCTTAGCGAGCAGAGAGTCTCACATGTCCCGGCCAGGCATTCGTCATTCGAGTCCCGGGACCACAAGAGAAGAAGGAAGGCGACACTCACTCGATCCAGCAGCAGATCATGTCTCATTCACTCGAGGAGATCACTCGACCGCGGTGCTGGCCGCAACAGAAGGAGAGAGGTCGAGTACCCTTAGAGCGGTGCTGGCCGCCACACAACTGATGAGGTCGAATACCCACCTGCTGGAGCTGATACAAAACAAGGCGGTTCGTCTATGGCCTGAGAGCAATCTCAGGCAGCCATTAACGAACAACTACGTTCATTCTTCGACTGAGGTAAGCGCCTCACTTCACCATTGTATTATATCATCTGTTGTGATTTGTTTCTTCATTTTGTTCCTGTGAATGGATTTGTCCTGAGTACACTCTTCCAAGTTTATTCGCACAGTGGACTGTGTGATTTAAGTTTGGGGGAGGGCTCAGGAAGTGTGTGTTGCATTGTATATATTCTTGAGTCTGCATTTATCTAAGGCATAGAAAAACCAAAAAATTTGAAAAATTTCAGAAAATCATTTCACAAAAAAAAGAGTGTTCATGTAGTTGCATTACATTTAAGATCGAGTCTAGAGTGTTTCATTTAGGATTGTTGCATATGCATAGGGGATAATGATGAGATAGCCTTGTAAGCATTTTGGTTCACCGGATAAACTCAGTGTCCTCGTTGCTAGTTGTCTGTTGCGTAGCCAATGAATTTGAAATAAAACTGAACCATGCCTAGATTGCTCTACTCGACCACACTGTCATGATTTGATACCATTCCCTATCATTTTGAACCTGAATCTGATCTTTAATTATCATGTCTGCATCAAATTTGAACTCATGGATACCCTAAAATACTTGGATTTTCTTATTCATTTTGATCACTCTTGTTAATCCAAGTAGCTGACTCTCCTTATTAGAGCAATTAACCCAAACCCAAACCTAGACTTTCTTTCAAGCCCTATATCACTTGTGAGTGTTTGTGAGGTCTTACCGATTAAGCTTGGTAGAAAGTGTTAGGTTCGTAACGACAGAGATAGTGTCTCATGTAGTTCTAGTTCGCATTTTTCGGACTAGATAGGACTAGGTGGGCGCTTATACTTTGGGTTGGGATGTGTTTAAAAAAAAAAAAAAAGGGTTGATTTATTGATAAGAAAAGGTAAAAGACTCTACGTGAAGTAAGCTAAAGAAGCAAAAAAAGTCTAATAAAGGTTTTGGGATTTGTAAAGAAAAGAAAGAGTTCTTGTTAGCTATTGAAGATGGGCAAAAGCCCTTGATTTTAGAATGTTAAAAACAGGAACCTTAGTTGTTAAAGAAATCCAAATCTGCTAGATGTATCAAAGTGTTGAGAAAGCTTCTCCTAGAGTTAAGAGAAAAGAAAAGATTGATTAGAAAAAGGGCTTAAAAGATTCATGAATGCAAAGGGTAGAGTTAAATTCTTATATTGGGATTGGAGATGGAATTACCATTAGAGCTTCATTTGATATACTCTAGGTAGATGGGATCTTATCTCTGTATGGATAGCTTGGGACTTACCTTTAGCATTCTATTAAAGCTTAATCATTTTTTGAGAGATCCCCTGTTACAGAAGCCTATTCTCTAAGGGACCATCTTTGTCTCTTGACCTTTTACCTTAGCCAAATGAGTTCATTGATGATGCATTGCTTGATTCACGTTCCAGAACTAATGATTGTTAAAGGGATTGGTAGATTTGAAAACATGTGTAGGTCGAGCATATGAGTCGGATTGATTGATAATGAGGCATGGCTAACATTTTTAAGTAGAATTCGATCTTGCAGCTTAGAACTTTCAACTTGGACATTGATTTCATCTGGTTTATCTAGTGCTTTGGCTCTGAGTCCCCGCTTTCAAACCTCACCTCCAGGTTGTTCTTGATTGTTTGCTTGAGGGCAAGCAAAGACTAAGTTTGGGGGAGTTGATAAGTGTGTATTTTATATGTTTTGAGCATCCATTTGTCATCACTTTAGCATCATATCATCACTGTTTTATACCATTTCTCATCATTTGTCATCACTTTACATGTTTAGGAAAGGTTTGCATGCATGTTGCATATTTGTGTTGATTTCAGGTGATTTGGAGCTGTTGACGAGCTAACTGGAAGAAGCGGACCTGATCATGACAAACCACTCGACCCAGAGGTCGAGTAGAAGCTTCAAGATCTCAAGAGACCACTCGACCCCGAGGTCGAGTAGAAGACATCACCACTTCACCTCACCACTCGACCACGAGGTCGAGCGTCTCCATCACCTGACCATCACTCGATCACATCACTCGACCCCGAGGTCGAGTGTTTTCACCACCATTACCTGATCATCACTCGACCTCATCACTATACCTGGAAGTCGAGTATCACCTTCACCACCACTCGACTACACCCTCGATGGCAAGCTTCAGAGTCTTCTTCATTCCGCTCTCAACCAGACACTCGAGCACAAGGAAGAAAAGAAGACTCCAGCTATTCACTCGACCTCGCACTCGACCACTTGGGTCGAGTACAGTTCTTAATCCGTCCCAATACTTCGTTGTTTTGAGTATTAGGGTTTCGGAATATTTGGCTATAAGTAGCATGTACTTCACATTTTCGCAGACAAGTTTTTCTCTAGTTTTATTCCGCAGACCTTGTGTTCTAGACCTTTTGTAATCCGGATTTCTCTTTATCTATTCAGTATTCAGTATTCAGCATTTGTTCTTGATTTTGTTTACTGTTGTTCATTCTCTTATCATCCTGCTGTTACACTGTTGTTATCATGTTTTCAACTTGTTCAAGCGCCGGACAAAGGGAAAGAATGTCTTGAGAGGCGATCTCAACAACGCACCACCAGTAATGCCTCTGTTGATCCATCTGTGTGGATATAGGAAGTGGGCGTTATGCATGGGCGGCGTTGTGACGCCAATTCTGGAAGCTTGTGGAGTACCACTCAAGGAACCAGGGTTAGCACCGAGGATGATGGACTTGGATCATTTGCGCTAATGTGAGTTCTTGGAGTTTGACATGGTTGGCGACTTCCACGGCTATAGGTTCGAGCATTCATCGATTAGAATCGCCAACATTCTTCTCCCCTACATTGACGCTACAAGGATTCTCGAGGGCAGGAACATTAACTTCAAGCCTGCGCTTGAAGATCTTTATTTCGAGGGCAGTCCGCCAACTGAGGAGATCAGTCACACCGAAGGAGCTACAACAGAAGATGTTGATGAGACAGATGATATAGATGAGGCGGACTTTGACACGAGCATGTATCATTTAAGTGAGCATATACCTCCAACGAGGGAAAGGAAGAGTTTGAGCGAAGCTCACAGGAACAACAGCAAGCTGTAGAAGTGGTGCAAGAAACAGGATAAGTTACTCGCCAAGTGCCTCAGGGCTATCACGTTTCTGAAGAACAAGATCAGCTGCTCCTCTTCCACTACAGCTATTCCGCAGGGACAGCTCCCTCAGGACATGCTTTCGAGGAGATATGACGTGCCTGAGCCTAGAGAGTAGGAGATTCTGCATGTTCCCGCAAGGCATTCATCATTCGAGCCTCATGAATCTAGGAGGAAGAAGAGGACCACACTCACTCGATCTAGCAGCAGGAGCAGACGACTTCTGCAGTCTCGTACTTTACGCGACCGCGGTGCTGGCCGCAGCAGAAGGAGAGAGGTCGAGTACCCTCAGAGCGGTGCTGGCCGCCACACAACTGATGAGGTCGAATACCCACCTGCTGGAGCTGATACAGAACAAGGCGGTTCGTCTATGGCCTGAGAGCAATCACAGGCAGCCATTAACGAGCAACTACGTTCATTCTTCGACTGAGGTAAGCGCCTCACTTCACCATTGTATTATATCATCTGTTGTGATTTGTTTCTTCATTTTGTTCCTGTGAATGGATTTGTCCTAAGTACACTCTTCCAAGTTTATTCGCACAGTGGACTGTGTGATTTAAGTTTGGGGGAGGGCTCAGGAAGTGTGTGTTTCATTGTATATATTCTTGAGTCTGCATTTATCTAAGGCATAGAAAAACCAAAAAATTTGAAAAATTTCAGAAAATCATTTCACAAAAAAAAGAGTGTTCATGTAGTTGCATTACATTTAAGATCGAGTCTAGAGTGTTTCATTTAGGATTGTTGCATATGCATAGGGGATAATGATGAGATAGCCTTGTAAGCATTTTGGTTCACTGGATAAACTCAGTGTCCTCGTTGCTAGTTGTCTGTTGCGTAGTCAATGAATTTGAAATAAAACTGAACCATGCCTAGATTGCTCTACTCGACCACACTGTCATGATTTGATACCATTCCCTATCATTTTGAACCTGAATCTGATCTTTAATTATCATGTCTGCATCAAATTTGAACTCATGGATACCCTAAAATACTTGGATTTTCTTATTCATTTTGATCACTCTTGTTAATCCAAGTAGCTGACTCTCCTTATTAGAGCAATTAACCCAAACCCAAACCCAAACCTAGACTTTCTTTCAAGCCCTATATCACTTGTGAGTGTTTGTGAGGTCTTACCGATTAAGCTTGGTAGAAAGTGTTAGGTTCGTAACGACAGAGATAGTGTCTCATGTAGTTCTAGTTCGCATTTTTCGGACTAGATAGGACTAGGTGGGCGCTTATACTTTGGGTTGGGATGTGTTTAAAAAAAAAAAAAAAAGAATTGATTTATTGATAAGAAAAGGTAAAAGACTCTAGGTGAAGTAAGCTAAAGAAGCAAAGAAAGTCTAATAAAGGTTTTGGGATTTGTAAAGAAAAGAAAGAGTTCTTGTTAGCTATTGAAGATGGGCAAAAGCCCTTGATTTTAGAATGTTAAAAACAGGAACTTAGTTGTTAAAGAAATCCAAATCTGCTAGATGTATCAAAGTGTTGAGAAAGCTTCTCCTAGAGTTAAGAGAAAAGAAAAGAATGATTAGAAAAAAGGCTTAAAAGATTCATGAATGCAAAGGGTAGAGTTAAGTTCTTATATTGGGATTGGAGATGGAATTACCATTAGAGCTTCATTTGATATACTCTGGGTAGATGGGATCTTATCTCTGTATGGATAGCTTGGGACTTACCTTTAGCATTCTACTAAAGCTTAATCATTTTTTGAGAGATCCCCTGTTACAGAAGCCTATTCTCTAAGGGACCATCTTTGTCTCTTGACCTTTTACCTTAGCCAAATGAGTTCATTGATGATGCATTGCTTGATTCACGTTCAAGAACTAATGATTGTTAAAGGGATTGGTAGATTTGAAAACATGTGTAGGTCGAGCATATGAGTCGGATTGATTGATAATGAGGCATGGCTAACATTTTTAAGTAGAATTCGATCATATTGCAACTTAGAACTCTCAACTTGAACATTGATTTCATATGGTTTATCTGGTGCTTTGGCCCTGAGTCCCCGCTTTCAAACCTCACCTCCAGCTTGTTCTTGATTGTTTGCTTGAGAGCAAGCAAAGACTAAGTTTGGGGGAGTTGATAAGTGTGTATTTTGAATGTATTGAGCATCCATTTGTCATCACTTTATCATCATATCATCACTGTTTTATACCATTTCTCATCATTTGTCATCACTTTACATGTTTATGATAGGTTTGCATGCATGTTGCATATTTGTGTTGATTTCAGGTGATTTGGAGCTGTTGACGATCTAACTGGAAGAAGCGGACCTGATCATGTCAAACCACTCGACCCCGAGGTCGAGTAGGATCTTCAAGATCTCAAGAGACCACTCGACCCCCAGGTCGAGTAGAGGGCTTCTCGATTTCATCACATCACTCGACCACGAGGTCGAGTGTCTTCATCCCCATCACTTGACCATCACTCGATCACATCACTCGACCACGAGGTCGAGTGTCTTCACCTCCATTACCTGATCATCACTCTACCATGAAGTCGAGTATCACCATCACCACCACTCGACTGCATACTCGATGACAAGCTTCAGAGTCTTCTTCATTCCGCACTCAACTAGACACTCGAGCACAAGGAAGAAAAGAAGACTCCAGCTATTCACTCGACCTCTCACTCGACCACATGGGTCGAGTACAGTTCTTAATCCGTCCTAATACTTCGTCGTTTTAAGTATTAGGGTTTCGGAATATTTGGCTATAAGTAGCATGTACTTCATATTTTCGCAAACAAGTTTTTTCTAGTTTTATTCCGCAGACACTGTGTTCTTGACCTTTTGTAATCCGGATTTCTCTTTATCTATTCAGTATTCAGTATTTGTTCTTTATTTCGTTTATTGTTGTTCATCCTGTTATCATCCTACTGTTACACTGTTGTTATCATGTTTCCAACCTGTTCAACGTTTATGCTTTCTGCTATGATGTCTGAGTAGTGAATTAGTTTCTGAGGATGGGCTAGAGTAGTGTAGAATTTTCGATTGATAGATCCCTTCTGGATTAGTTGTTCTTAATGCCTATTGCTTTCTGATCAACTGGAATTTGAGCCCAGACATTTCCGAGCCCAAAAGGTGTTCGATGAAATGTCTGAACCACTAATTCCAGAGATTCGTGGCCATGTACAAGGTATTGGTTGCAGGGAGCGTTTTGGCTTTAACTTGTTCATTCGTAATGCCTGTTAGGTTAGCTCTCGTCAATGGTGATTGAGTCTGGGACTAGGTTAACTTGAGGGTCTCTGTTGCGGTAGCACTTAGATTTGGTTAATGAACTTGTTGTCTAGGGATAATTTATTGAGCATGTCAATCACTTGTAAACTGAGGAAACGAAACTACACAATTCCCCCATCCTCGGGAATTCTTTATCTGATTGAATTCTTTGTTTACTCTATTGTTGTTTACTGCATCTTGTTATTTGTTGCTTAATTTCTACAATTCTTTCTTGTTACTCGACCTAATACTCGACCACCTAGTTGTCTGCCAACAGACTGTGCAGTCGAGTATCTGTGTTTTATTTTATGTCTGTTACTCGACCTCACCCAGTGCTCTGCAAAGAGCTGTGTTGGTCGAGTGTTTTAATGTTTCTGCTTGAATTTCTGTTTTCTGCATGTAAACTTAGAACTGCTAGAACACACCAAAACTTGTTATTGTTTGGCTTGACTTAGTGACTTCTGATCACATCTTGATTGTTAGCATCACACCCATTTGGATTGACAACCTTCAGTACTACAACGACATGATAGTGCTTTAGGATTAATTGATCTAAAAACCTATTATCAGTATTTGCATTAGAGGCTGGGGTTAGGAATATGTTTAGTGTAATGTTATAGTTATTTGGGTTATGCATTTAGGTTTAGGTTTTAGGGTAGAGTGTATAGAGTTTGGGGTTTAGGTTATAGTGTTTAGGGTTAAGTGTTAAGGGTTGAGTGTTTAGGATTTAAGGTTTAGGGTTTAGGGTTTATTGTATAGTCATTAGGGTATATGGATTAGAGTCTAGGTTTAGGTATATGTTTATTTTGATTTGACTATATAGCCTTTACTATTTACGAACACCATTGAATTATAAGGATAAATTATGTAACTCTATGTGGATATATTGTTATGGATAGTGCGTTAAATAACTTAAGATTTTGATGACTGATTCATTAAATTGTTTTTTATATAACGAATTAAATTAAAATATGTTATTTCACAACTATCTAACATCATATTAAGAATATGGTTTAGGATTGGGATTTAGGGTTTAGGGTTTAGTGTATAGGGTTTAAGATTTAGTGTTTAGGGTTTATTGTATAGTCTTTAGGGTATACAGTTTATGGAATTTGCACGAGAGGCTAGGGTTAGAAATATGTTTAGTGTAATGTTATAGTTATTTGGGTTATGCATTTAGGTTTAGGGTAGAGTGTATAGAGGTTGGGGTTTAGGTTATAGTGTTTAGGGTTAAGTGTTAAGGGTTGAGTGTTTCGGGTTTAAGGTTTAGGGTTTAGGGTTTAATGTATAGTCATTAAGGTATATGGCTTAGAGTCTAGGTTTAGGTATATGTTTATTTTGATTTGACTATGTAGCCTTTACTATATACGAACACCATTGAATTATAGGGATAAATTATGTAACTCTATGTGGATATGTTGTTATGGATAGTATGGTTAATAACTTAAGATTTTGATGACTGATTCCTAAATTCAACTGTATAAACGTTTTTCGATTAGGGGTCTATGATTATGTACTCTATGATTTTAAATTTTAAATAGAAATTTATGATTCGGACGTAAATATCATTAATTTATTTTTGATATAACGAATTTAATTAAAATATGTCATTCACAACTATCTAACATCATATTGAGAATATGGTTTAGGATTGGTATTTAGGATTTAGTGTATAGGGTGTTGAGTAATGTTATTTGTATATAGGATTTAAAGTTTAGTGTTTAGTGTTTAGAGTTAGGGATATAGAGTATAGTTTTTAGTGTTTAGTTATTAGTGTTTAGGGTTGAGGGTATAATGTATAGTGTTTAGGGTTTAGGGTTTAGTGAATAGGGTTTAGGGTTTAGAGTTGCCTGTTTAGTTTATAGTGTTTAGGGTTAAGGGTTTATTGTATATGGCTTAGAGTCTAGTGTTATGGATCAGTTTAAATTGATTTGACTATATACTTTTCCTATTTACAAAAACTTGTGAATTAAAGAGATAAAATTTTTTTTAACTGTGGTTATGATGATATGGATACTGTGTTTATTAAATTTTTATTTATTTGACTGATTACTAAATTTTATCGTATAAACGTTTCTTGATTAGCGGTTTATGTATATGTATACTATGATTTTAATATTTAAATATAAATTTATGATTAATTCAGACATAAATATAATGAAATTGTTTTTGATATAACGAATTTAATTATAATATGTTATTGACAACTATCTAACAACGTATTAAGAATATGGTTTATTGTTTTTTCAATTTAGGGTTTACTGTTTAGGGTGTTGAGTATAGTTTTAGTATATAGGATTTAGATTTTAGTGATGAGTAAATACTATTTAGGGAAACTATTGATTTTAATAGGTTTATCTATGTTGGTATTGTGGATGTGTTGTGATGGACAGTTTATTTTATAACTTATAATTTCGAGAAATTATATATAAGGAAATTAATATCATGTAAGTAAATTGATATAACGAATTGGCAATCTAAATATTTTTTAAAAAAAATTAAAAATATTTTGAATAAAGATTTTTTTTTTAAAAACCAAATATTAATATAAATATTTCATGGTAAACATTAAATCAGTAATTATTACAAAAAAAAAGAAATAGAATTTCATGAATCAACCATCAATCTATAACCATTTTAATTTCTTTAATTTCAGGAATCTTTGGATTAGGAAACGCTTTTGATATGGATCCATGGCTCACAATTTTCGCTCCATTTGGCCACCCATTTGACTTCAAAACCTTCCACCACCCTAGTGCAACAATCATATTTGTCTTTCCATACAATCAAGAGTTTTTTTCAAAGTCGATCGTTGTCTACCCAAGAGCTTCACACGACAATACCTCTTTGCTGTTGCAATAAGTATGATCATAATCTTGTATACAAATTTATGCAGACAATTTTATATAAACAATATAAAGTTATTTTACTTACTAGCGATCCATGATCTTGAACTGAAGTGTGTAACCATTAACGTCTTCAACGTTGCCAGAATCATTTCTCAAACTCCCAACATCTACAATCGCCCCAAGTAATTCTACACATTTAAAATCAATTAATTTATAAGTAAATATAGTTTGGTTTCTATAATAGGTTTGCTTTTCCTAAATTACTAAACAATTACCATGATTAAATTACTTACCAACTAAGATATTAGTTGTGGCCGAGTCCTCGAGTATATAATCGAAAGGAGTTAAGTTTTTAAAGAGGATGGTCTCTCTGGTTTCACTTGGGGTAACGACAGTGTTATCCATAATCCATATTCCATATGGATTGGATGTAGACCGAATTGGGGAAATGATCTTTCTGACAATAAAAGTCGTTATTCTTTTCCACTGTTTTTCCTGTATCGACTCCAGATATACAGAAGCGTACCGACGATCAATTGTTGCTTCCATTTGATCACCCTAATAAAAACACAACACAAATTGATATTTCCATTTAAGAAGTAAAAAAATTATTTTATAAATGAAGGATTTACAAAATTACCCTCTCATCGACAAGAATGCAGCAAATTTCATAGGAGTTAGGATACACTAACTTTTTGTATATCCTTAGAATACAGACACATATTGTCCACCCCGTAAGAACAAGTGACAACTCGTGAAGCATATGGTAGTTAGCCATAAGAAACACCTCGAATTACAGAACTGGATCAAGAGAAGATGTACACACTTTTAGTATTTGAGGCGATTTGTTCTGGGGCAAGATATTCTGTATAAGAGAAGATATTTCCCTTTAAATACTAATTAAAAAACCTTTTCACCGAATCGACGTTTCCCTTCAATTATTTACAACTTCTATTCTCCTAGTTTGATTTTTTTCAAAGAAGTACTTAATTAGGTCAATGAAACTGTCTGTATTCCAATTTCTTTTTAAAGGAATTAAACTTTTTGTTGTCCAATAATTAGTAACTTCCTTATTTAATGTTTAGTATTTCGTATATTCTTTCATTATTAACGGGTAACAATTCAGTCCTACCTTATTTATATCTTATCCACCTATACCTGTCCATGTTTTTCATCATTATCTGTAATTTGCTAATATATTACCTTACTAGATTTATATGTAATAAGTCGAAACTAAAATTATAAAATAGAATGCAACATATTTTATCCAAAAATAACCATTTCCAAACACAAAAACAATAATAAAATGGTCATCGTTCTATCAATATAGCCGATTTTAAAACATCTTCAGATTGGATTACTACAGCTTGTCCTGTTGTGTCCAGTCTTTTTGCATCTGCCACACCTGTTAATCTTCACCTTCACGCTCTTTGATTTCTGTTAAACCACATAAAATTGAAAATTAAATACGGAATAAAGATAAAGTCGAAAAAATGGGACTCCTACAAATACGAACCGGATATTCGCCAATGGATTTGATACGTAGCCTTTTTGGCCTCCCAGACGGCCTTCTTGTCCTTGGTGGGAAGATAGTTTGTCTTCCAATTTCATTTGGAACGTCAACATCTTCCAAGTTGAGTTCAGAGTTTATAACACACTTGTAAGTTGCTCTCCAAGCTGCTGTCTTGTAAAAATCTGCGATTAATGATCCATCTGACTGACCAACACTTGTAGCTGCCAACATAGCATGCCCACATGGAATTTTTAACTTATTGTACTCCTTGCAGCTGCATTCTCTACGATCAAGACATACCTGATGCTTTCCATTGAACATCCCAACAATTTCATAACTCCAAGTGTTAACCTTTCCAATTTTGCTTCCTCTCACTTTGGCAAGGTTTTTCATCAAAACTTTATCTACTTCTTGAGTTACTAAACCTGTATGCTCTATAGACTTCTTCCTTCTTGAACTAAACCATCTTGTTAACATAGCCCTTATGAACCTTAACAATTCCAATATAGGGGATCCACGACCTTTCCTTAATACACTGTTCAGAGTTTCTGAAATGTTGCTTGTCATTAGATTATATCGTTCACCTTGGAAATAGACCCTTGTCCAATGCCCTGTTTTCAACCTCTCAAGATATGAAGCACACTCACTGTTTTTCATGCTTATCTGTGAATAAATATCATTGAACTGTTTAACAGTATAGGTATAGCGTGCGTTCTTTACCAGATTAGCAAGCCCCATGTTATGGCATTTAGCATTAACATTCATTGCTAGGTGTACTATGCATGCCCCATGGTGAGCTAGAGGAAAAACATTCTTCTTAGCTATGTAGATAGATGGGTGTCGGTCAGAAATTATTGACAGAGATTTGCTGTGTGCAATAAGACGCTCAAGCTTTTGAAAGAACCATGTCCAAGATTCATCATTCTCACTATCGACTACAGCAAATGCAAGAGGGAAAACCTGGAAGTTGGCATCTTGTCCATTGGCTGTCAACAACACTCCTTTGTATTTACCAGTCAAATGCGTACCATCAACTACAATAACCCTACGAAGATATCGGAACCCATCAATAGATGCACCAAATGCCAAAAAAATATACAAGAACCTGTGAAATCCATTTTCTTTAGTCTCTGTTTTGATATCTGTAACTGTACCAGGATTTGTAACTTTTAAAACATACAAATACGCTTCAAGGGACTTGTATGAGTCATCATCAGTACCAAACACCTCTTCCACAACCTTCTCTTTTGCTTTCCAACACGTCCCATACGATGTTGTCACTCTCAAATCCTCAAGTACCATTTATTGCAAATCCAAAGGTACATGCTCTTCAGAGTACTTACTGTACTTGGCTTTATAGACTGATGCTATAACTCTTGAAGTCGCCATCTTCATGTACTGTCCCCTTGTTTCAATGTTGCATGTGTGCTCTAAATCAGCCTTCCTTATCTGGTAATAACCACACGTCTTCATCTCATGGGACATTATTCTCCACTTACAGTTTTCATCAGCACAAGTTATCACAAAGTAATGTCGCTTGGTACGAGACTGCTTAAAGTAAAATTGCTCCTTTATAGCGTGGATAGCTAAGCTTATTTGGCAATCTTGTTTACTTGCATATACCCTTCCTTTGTAGATACCTTTCTCATCATCTTCAATACCAAGATCCGGGATTTCGTCCCTTTCATATTCAATATCATCAAAAAGCGGAGGAATATACAACTCCTCATCTTCAATATCATCAAGTTTCCTTGTCTGTCGATTTCTCTGTCCTCCATTTGGCATGGTTTCGGAGTCAGTACTACTACCTCTGCCATCATTGCAATCTTTATCTTCTTGAGTTCTAGGCACTCGTGGACTACACATGATCTCAGATGCATCAGAACCAGCTAACTCATCATCCAAAAAGTGACCCCAAAATTCGGTATCAAAACCTGTCGGAGCAACTTCATCTACATTTTCTCCATCTTTGACCTCTTCCTCACTATCCCCAAAGAAATCTTCATATTCATCACTACTGGCACTAGTTCTACTCTTCTTCTCGCTGTCACTGCTATGTAATTGTTCATCGCGTCTGTTATACATGGCTTCTAGTACTTCAACTTCCGCTATAACAGTGTCGTCATCCTGAGTTATCGGAATCTTTGGGGTTTTGGAACCAGCAGTTGGTGCTTCCCATCCAAAGTCATCATCACTTCTTGCAAGTCCTTCACATGATGAGGAAATTGCTCTTTTCTTACTCTTCATTACAGATGAACCAGCAACTTCTTCTTCTCTAATAATTTTCCGACGAGGATTTCCTATTTCAATCATTCCGCTGAAAGTAACAAACAAATTTAAACCCTTGTTCCTCCCAAACATCTCGATGAAGAACTTCAAACCTACTTCACTAGTAATCAATATCGGAGGTGTCTTCTTCCCCGTCGTGTAATCCATGATATTAGACGGCAAATAACTAAACCTAGGGGTTCCTAATGTCAAATCTTTATTCATGAATTCTTTCAAAACAATATCTTCCAAACCAGAAAGATTCATCCCTGCAGTAATTGGAACAATTCTAGACATTAAAATTTTGTTAATACCATTCTTGAATATCCGAGCATTCCCATTCTCCGCAAATGACCATACAATAACTCTCCATTGGAATCTATATTCATTAACATTTTACAACCATCAAAACGAATCCACAAGAATCATCAGATATATTAACCGCAATACATTTTTAGTGTTTAGTTATTTTGGTAGCAAAAAAACTAACGAGCTTGTCGGCGCTATCCACAGAACAACAACTCGTGTCTAACTATTATTAATAGCCGCTAGAATGATTCTCTCTACAAAACAAACGAACGGCTGTGATTAAAACTTTGTTAACCATGGTTAGCGCATCAGCTGACGTCAGTAGGGGTAGTATGGTATTGTTTTTTGTCGAACAGTAGAAACCCCCCAAAAAAGTGCCTACTCCCTCCAAAGTGCCCTCAATGGGCTTACAAACTTGTAAAGTGCCCCATCATGACACAACTCCTTATAAGAGTTAGAGATGGATTAGGAGTGTTTAGACAACACTTATATCCATTTTCTCCTAAAAGAAGCTACAACCAACAAAATATTGCTTAGAAACAGTAAATAGCTTTGTTAGAGTTTCTATCCTCATAATGTACAACAATCCAATGCATTTGACTAGTTATAAGAGTTAGAGATGGATTAGTAGTGTTTAGACAACACTTATACCCATTTTCTCCCAAAAGAAGCTAGAACCAACAAAATATTGCTTAGAAAAAGTAAATAGCTTTGTTAGTGTTTCTATTGTCAAAATGTATCACAATCCAATGCATTTGACTAATTATTAGACTTAGAAATGGATTAGGAGTGTTTCGACAACACTTATACCCATTTTCTCTCAAAAAAGGCTAAAACCAACAAAACATTGCTTAGACGCTGTCAATAGCTTTGTTAGTGTTTCTATGGTTAAAATGTGTCACAATCGAATGCATTTGACTAATAATAAGAGTTAAAGACAGATTAGGAGTATTTAGAGAACACCTATGATATGTCTATAATTTGCATGTTTTCAGTGTCTATTCATCATCACTTTGAGTCTAGTTTCGTATCATTCATCACTGTTTTATATCATTTCTCATCATTCTTGCACACTTTGCATGATTAGGATAGCTTTGCATACATATTGCATTTCTTAGTTGTTTTCAGGTGATTTGGAGCTGTTTGCGAGCAAATTGGAAGAAACGAGCCAGAACCAGAAGACATACTCGACCCCCAGGCCGAGTGACTTTGGAGCCATTCTTCCCACATACTCGACCCCCAGGTCGAGTGACTTTGGAGCCATTCTTCCCGTCCACTCGACCACCAGGTCGAGTAACCTCAGCTCAGGCCACTCGACGACATTACTCGACCCCCTGGTCGAGTACCGCTTCGCCACACCACCTGACCACACTCGACCATTCACTCTACCACGTTACTCGACCCCCTGGTCGAGTATCATCACTCACCACCATCACCATCACTCGACCGGACACTCGATCACGTCTTCACAGTCTACTCAAATCCGCACTCAACCAGACAAGCTGAGCACAAGGAAGAAAAGAGGAGAAGACAAAGTGTTTGGAAGCGGCCTGGACCTCCATCGGATCACGAAGCCCATCTCGGCCCATTATCACTCTATGGGCCGGGCGATTAGGTTATTGGCCCGTCTACTATCATTTTATTTCGTTTGGTATAAATAGATGTTTTAGGGTTCTGTCCTGAGACATCTAGTCGACATTGCGTTTTTGTTTCAGTTTTAATTTCAGTTTTACTCTGCTACGCCGCTTTTGCTTCTACAACCTGTAGTTCGCGATTTTTCCAAGTTATTGAGATTCCGCGTTTGATTTCATTAGTCATCTTGTTTCTCTACTCTTTATCTCTTTACTTATGCAATATTATCGTTTACCTGCGTTTATGTCTTCGAGCATGCTGTCTGAGTAGTGACTTAGAATTCTTAGGGATGAGATAGAGTAGTTGTGGAATCCGTAGTCTGTAGAATGGTTAAGTTTTAGAATTGATTGAATCCCTTTAGGATTAGTTGCGTTTACTGCTTATTTCTTTCTGATCAACTGGAATTCGATCCCAAGCATTCCCGCACCCAGAAGGTGTTCGATGGAATGCTTGATCCACTAGTTCCTGAGATATGCGTCTCTATCCCAAGGGATTGGCCGTTTAGAGCGTTTATTGACTTTATCAGTCTGTTCGTATTGCCTGCATAGTTAGATTCCGTTAATGGGAATTAGTCTGGGCTAGCTTTGCTTGAGGATTTCTATCACGGGAGTGAATTGGTCTGTTGTTGAACCTGTTGTCTAGGGATAGCTTGATTGCGCTTGTTAACCATTCGAATAGGCTAGGACACCACTCTACTCGATTACCCCATCCTTAGGAATTTCTCGTCTATCTTATTTCTCTGTTTTATCGTTATCGCTTAATCGTTCTCATTGCCTGTTTCTTAGTTTTTACAATCACTCGACCAACTTACTCGACCACACCCAGTGTCTGGCAACAGACTGTGCAGTCGAGTATAGCTGTTTCATATCCTGTCTATTACTCGACCAGTTACTCGACCACATCCTACTTCTGGCATCAGCCTGTTGTGGTCGAGTGATTTTAGTAATTCTGTTATTGCTTCTGTTTTCTGCATGTTCGCTTAGGACTGTTAGAAACCCCAAAACTGTTATTGCTTGGCTTGACTTAGTGACTTCTGATCACATCTCATCTGTTTGCATCACACCCATTTGGATTGACACCTAAAATACTACAACGACATGATTGGTGTTTTAGGAATAATTGACTAAAAACTTATTATCAATTTGGCGCCGTTGCCAATTGGGTGTTTGTTTGCTATATTTGAGATTTCAGAATATTTAAGATCAAGTTCTTTTTCATTTTTTCTGAAAGTTACTAACTTTGTGTTATTTCTGTTTGTCTGTTTTGATTCAGGTACTACGAATCACTAGCTTCACCAGTTGGTACTCGTTGTATGCAAACACGGTCACGAGGAAATCAGAATCTCCTGTTCAACGATAACATCGACCGTATTGCACGCCAACTCAGAACACAGACAGAAACAGACACAATGGCTGCAGTTGTTGATGAGCAGGTGCAACCAAACAACATAGGTGCAGGCGATGCACCACGCAACCACAATCAGCGTAATGGCATCGTGCCTCCACCTGTGCAGAACAACAACTTTGAGATCAAGAGCGGTCTCATTGCCATGGTTCAGAGCAACAAGTTCCACGGTCTCCCTATGGAGGATCCACTCGATCACCTGGACGAGTTTGATAGGCTCTGCAGCCTAACAAAGATCAATGGAGTCAGTGAGGATGGCTTCAAGCTCGAATTGTTTCCTTTCTCTCTTGGAGACAAAGCCCATCAGTGGGAAAAGTCGCTTCCTCAAGGCTGTATCACCTCCTGGAATGACTACAAGAAAGCCTTGTTGGCAAAGTTTTTCTCAAACTCCAGGACTGCGAGACTAAGGAATGATATCTCCGGTTTCACTCAGACGAATAATGAGACTTTCTACGAAGCATGGGAGCGCTTCAAAGGTTATCAGACGCAATGTCCTCATCATGGTTTCTCCAAAGCTTCGCTTCTCAGCACTCTCTACAGAGGTGTCCTCCCAAAGATCAGGATGCTTCTAGATACCGCTTCTAACGGGAACTTTCTCAACAAAGACGTTGAAGACGGATGGGAGCTGGTAGAGAACTTAGCTCAGTCGGATGGCAACTATAATGAAGATTATGATAGAAGCGTCCGCACCAGCTCTGATTCTGATGAGAAGCACCGCAGGGAAATGAAAGCCATGAATGACAAACTGGACAAGCTACTGCTTGTGCAACAGAAGCACATTCATTTTCTGGGTGATGATGAGACGTTCCAAGTTCAGGATGGGGAGACTATGCAGTCAGAAGAGGTCAGTTATGTGCAGAACCAAGGAGGTTACAACAAAGGTTTCAACAACTTCAAGCAGAACCATCCCAATCTGTCTTACAGAAGTACAAACGTTGCAAACCCGCAGGACCAAGTTTACCCTTCACAGCAGCAGAATCAACCCAAGCCCTTTGTTCCATACAACCAAGGTCAAGGGTATGTTCCTAAGCAGCAGTATCAGGGCAACTATCAGCAGCAACTTCCACCACCTGGGTTCACACAGCAGCAACAACAACCAGCTTCAACAACTCCAGATTCAGACTTGAAGAACATGTTACAGCAGATTCTACAAGGGCAAGCAACAGGAGCAATGGATTTGTCCAAAAGGATGGCAGAAATTCACAACAAGGTTGACTGCAGTTACAATGATATCAATATCAAGGTTGAAGCACTGACATCTAAGATTAGATACATAGAAGGCCAAACTGGGTCGACCGCAGCACCCAAATTTACAGGACCTTCCAGAAAATCAATGTCAAATTCAGAGGAGTACGCTCATGCTATCACACTTAGAAGCGGTAAAGAATTACCCACAAAAGAGAGCCCGAACCAGAACACTGAGGACAGTGTGGATCAAGATGGGGAGGATTTCTGTCAAAATGGAAATTCCGCTGAAAAAGCAATAGAAGAGCCTATACTCGACCAACCTACTCGACTACTAGCTCCTGCAGCATCTCCTCTTGTTGAAAAACCAGCTGCCGCCAAAACCAAAGACAACGTCTTCGTTCCCCCACCTTACAAGCCCCCACTCCCATTTCCTGGTCGATTCAAGAAGGTCATGATACAGAAGTACAAAGCTCTCCTGGAGAAACAATTGAAAAATCTTGAAGTCACGATGCCTCTTGTCGACTGTCTTGCACTTATACCAGACTCTAACAAATATGTGAAAGACATGATTACAGAGAGGATCAAAGAAGTCCAAGGAATGGTGGTGCTAAGTCACGAATGCAGTGCAATCATTCAGCAGAAGATCATTCCAAAAAAACTAGGAGATCCTGGTTCCTTCACCTTACCTTACGCTCTAGGCCCTTTAGCCTTCAACAAGTGCCTCTGTGATCTAGGTGCATCTGTGAGTCTCATGCCTCTCTCTGTGGCAAAGAAACTGGGCTTCAACAAGTACAAGCCCTGCAATATATCCTTGATCCTAGCTGACAGATCTGTTAGGATTCCCCATGGTCTGCTGGAGGACTTACCAGTCATGATAGGCATGGTCGAAGTACCGACAGACTTTGTGGTTTTAGAAATGGATGAAGAACCCAAAGACCCTTTGATATTGGGAAGACCATTTTTAGCTACAGCTGGAGCTATCATTGATGTTAAGAAGGGAAAAATTGATCTTAACCTCGGGAGAGATCTCAAGATGACCTTCGATATCACCAACACCATGAAGAAGCCTACGATAGAAGGAAATGTTTTCTGGATTGAAAAGATGGATATGTTAGCTGACGAAATGCTAGAAGAGCTGGGAGAAACAGATCATCTACAGAATGCTCTAACAAAGGATAGCAAGGAAGGAGATTTACATTTGGAGATTTTGGGGTACCGAAAGCTGTTAGATGAACACAAAGTAGTTGAGAATCCAGGAGAGTATGAAGATTTGGGTGAAAGAGCAAGGGAGGAATATATACTCGACCTCATCACTCGACCAACAGCCCATTCTGTGTACTCGACCACAACAACCCCTCTGAAGCCAACTTAGTATCCGATGACTGGTCTGAACTCAAGGCACCCAAAGTAGATTTGAAACCGCTACCAAAAGGGCTAAGGTACGTTTTTCTTGGACTAAACTCTACTTATCCTGTCATAGTGAATGATGGGCTAACTGCTGATCAAGTAAACCTGCTGATAACCGAGCTCAAGAAGTATAGGAAAGCTATAGGATATTCGTTAGATGATATTAAGGGGATTTCGCCCACCTTATGCACCCATAGAATCCATCTTGAAAATGAATCCTACTCTAGCATTGAACCTCAAAGGAGATTAAACCCTAACTTGAAAGAGGTTGTCAAAAAGGAGATACTTAAACTATTAGATGCTGGGGTTATCTACCCTATCTCTGATAGCACTTGGGTATCTCCAGTCCACTGCGTTCCTAAAAAAGGAGGTATGACAGTTGTTAAAAATTTCTAAAGATGAACTGATACCCACTAGGACTATAACTGGACATAGGATGTGTATTGACTATAGGAAGTTAAATGCTGCCTCTAGAAAAGACCATTTCCCATTGCCCTTCATTGATCAGATGCTAGAAAGATTAGCAAACCATCCTTACTATTGCTTTTTGGATGGTTATAGCGGATTTTTTCAAATCCCTATTCACCCAAATGACCATGAAAAAACCACTTTCACTTGTCCTTATGGGACCTTTGCTTACAAGCGTATGCCTTTCGGTCTCTGTAATGCACCAGCTACTTTTCAGCGGTGTATGACTTCTATTTTCTCGGATTTGATAGAGGAGATGGTAGAGGTATTCATGGATGATTTTTCTGTGTATGGCTCTTCCTTCTCCTCGTGTTTGTTGAACCTGTGCAGGGTACTTAAAAGATGTGAAGAGACAAACCTAGTGCTGAACTGGGAGAAATGCCATTTCATGGTTAGAGAAGGCATCGTTTTGGGCCACAAAATTTCTGAAGAGGGAATAGAGGTTGATAAGGCTAAGGTTGACGTGATGATGCAGTTACAGCCACCCAAAACTGTCAAAGACATCAGGAGTTTTCTTGGACATGCAGGATTTTACAGAAGATTCATCAAAGATTTCTCCAAGTTGGCAAGACCGCTCACCAGACTACTGTGCAAGGAAACCGAGTTTGCATTTGATGACGAATGTTTGACAGCCTTTAAGTTAATCAAGGAAGCTTATATCACTGCACCAATAGTCCAAGCTCCAAACTGGGACTTCCCATTCGAGATCATGTGCGATGCTTCAGATTACGCAGTAGGAGCAGTCTTGGGCCAGCGGATTGATAAAAAGCTGCATGTGATCTAGTACGCGAGCAGAACGATGGATGATGCACAAGTAAGGTATGCCACTACAGAGAAGGAACTGCTAGCTATGGTATTTGCATTTGAAAAATTTAGAAGCTACCTAGTGGGTTCTAAAGTGACAGTCTACACTGATCATGCTGCTCTGAGGCATATATACGCGAAGAAGGATACCAAACCTAGGCTGTTGAGATGGATCTTATTGCTCCAAGAGTTTGATATGGAGATAGTTGATAAGAAGGGAATTGAAAACGGTGTAGCTGATCATCTGTCTAGGATGAGGATTGAAGACGAGGTCCCTATTGACGACTCCATGCCAGAAGAACAGCTAATGGCAATTCAGCAACTTAACGAGAGTGCACAAATTCGGAAATCACTCGATCAAGTATGTATAATTGAAGAAAAGCTTCCGTGGTATGCTGATCACGTCAACTACTTGGTTAGTGGTGAGGAGCCTCCGAATCTGTCGAGCTATGAGAAGAAGAAGTTCTTCAAGGACATTAACCATTTCTACTGGGACAAACCTTATCTCTACACACTCTGCAAAGATAAGATCTACAGGAGATGCGTCTCAGAAGACGAAATCGAAGGCATCCTATTGCATTGCCATGGGTCTGCCTATGGTGGCCACTTCGCAACGTTCAAGACAGTGTCGAAAATCCTGCAAGCTGGTTTTTGGTGGCCATCAATGTTTAAGGATGCTCAGGAATTTATCTCTAAATGTGATTCATGTCAGAGAAGAGGGAACATCAGCAGAAGGAATGAGATGCCTCAGAATCCGATATTAGAAGTTGAGATCTTTGACGTTTGGGGAATTGATTTTATGGGTCTGTTTCTTTCCTCTTACGGGAACAAGTACATACTGGTCGCAGTAGACTATGTATCAAAATGGGTGGAAGCCATAGCCAGCCCCACCAATGATGCTAGAGTTGTGCTAAAGCTGTTCAAGACAATTATCTTTCCTAGATTTGGAGTCCCGAGAATTGTGATCAGTGACGGAGGGAAACATTTTATCAACAAGGTTTTTGAGAACCTTTTGAAGAAGCATGGAGTAAAGCACAAGGTCGCCACTCCTTATCATCCACAGACGAGCGGGCAGGTGGAAATCTCCAACAGGGAGATAAAAGCAATTTTAGAGAAAATTGTGGGAAGTACAAGGAAAGATTGGTCTGCTAAGCTCGATGACGCACTATGGGCTTACAGAACAGCCTTCAAGACCCCTATTGGCACGACTCCTTTCAACCTCCTCTATGGAAAATCCTGTCATTTGCCTGTTGAACTCGAGTATAAAGCCATGTGGGCAGTTAAACTCCTGAACTTCGACATTAAAACCGCCGAGGAGAAGCGGTTGATCCAACTGAACGATCTCAACGAGATTCGCTTAGAAGCCTATGAGAGTTCCAAAATCTACAAGGAGCGAACCAAGTCTTTCCATGATAAGAAGATAGTCTCAAGAGATTTTAAGGTTGGTGATCAAGTGTTGCTGTTCAACTCTCGCCTGAGGCTTTTTCCAGGCAAGCTCAAGTCTAGATGGTCTGGTCCTTTCTCTGTTACTGCAGTCCGACCTTATGGTGCTATCACTCTAGCTGGAAAGAATGGAGACTTCACAGTCAATGGCCAGCGGCTCAAGAAATACATGATAGATCAGTTTATTCCAGAAGGAACCTCTGTTCCTTTGGAGGAGCCTTTAAACGCCTAATGAGTATGAAGAGTCAAGCTAGAGACCTAAAACAAGCTCACTTGGGAGGAAGTCCCAAGCCTATCTTTGTACATATCTTTCATTTTCCTTATTGTTTTTGATGCATCTTGTTAGTGTTTTCAGGAGATAAATATGAAGAGTTGATGGAAATAGATTCTGGCTTTGAAGGAACAGCAATACACTCGACCACAAAGCAATCAAACTCGACATTGTTCTGGCGTCTTCACACCAGGAAATCACTCGACCACACCCTATAAAGACCGAATGACGATGTGGTCGAGTATAGCGAATGATGCAGTCACGACTTCTCCACTCCCGTAGCTTACGCGACCGCGGTGGTGGCCGCAGCAGAAGAAGAGAGGTCGAGTATCATCACAGCGGTGCTGGCCGCGACGAAGGAGCAGAGGTCGAGTACCCCCAGGGGGAAGCTGGGACACAACAGGGAGATTCTTCGATGGCCTGGGAGCAATCACAGACAGCTATTGACGACCAACTCCGCTCCTTCTTCCACTGAGGTATGCACCTCACTCCACCATTGTAATATACCATCTCTTGTTTTTATTTTGTTTTTGTGATGTGTTTTTGTCCTGAGTACTCTCTTCCAAATTTGGTCACACAGTGGACTGTGTGATTTAAGTTTGGGGGAGGGCTCAGGAAGTGTGTGTTGCATTGTATAATCTTGAGTCTGCATTCATCTAAGGCATAGAAAAACCAAAAAAATTGAAAAATTCCAGAAAATGATTTCACAAAAATAGAGTGTTCATGTAGTTGCATTGCATTTAGGATCGAGTCTAGAGTGTTTCGTTTAGGATTGTTGCATATGCATAGGGGATAATGATGAGATAGCCTTGTAAGCATTTTGGTTCACCAGATAAGCTCAGTGCCCTCGTTGTTAGTTGTTTGATGCGTTGTCATTGAAATTGAAGTAAGAACTGCACCATGCCTAGATTGCTCTACTCGACCACACTGTTAGGATCTGATATCATTCCCTATCAATTTGAACTTGAATCTGATTTAGAATTATCATGTCTTGGCATCGAATTTGAACTCATGGATACCCTAAAATACTTGGATTTTCTTACTCATTTTAACCACTCTTGTTGATCCAAGTAGCTGACTCTCCTTATTAGAGCAGTTAACCCATACCCAAACCTGAACTTTCTTTCAAGCCCTATATCACTTGTGAGTGTTTGTGAGGTCTTATTTCGATTGAGCTTGGTAGAAAGTGTTAGGTTCGTAACGACAGAGATAGTGTCTCATGTAGTTCTAGTTCGCGTTCTTCAGACTGGATAGGACTAGGTGGGCGCTTATATCATGGGTTGGGATGTGTTTAAAAGAAAAGAGGGAATCCATTGTTGATGAAGAAAGGGAAAGAATTCCAGGGGAAGTAAGCTAAAGAAGTTAGAAAAAAAATCTAGTAAAGGTTTTGGGAATGTTAAAGAAAAGAATGAGGTTCTTGTTAGCTAAAGAAGAAGGGTTAAAAGCCTTTGGTTTTAAAAAAAAAAAAAAAAAAAACAGGAACCTTAGTTGTTAAAGAAATCCAAACCCGCTAGATGTATCAGAACGTTGAGAAAGCTTCTCCTAGAGTTAAGAGAAAAGAAAAGAATGATATGAAAAAGAGTTTGAAAGATTCATGAGTGCAAAGGGTAGAGTTAAGTTGGGACAGGAGTTGGGATTACCATTAGAGCTTCATTGTTATACTCTGGGTAGATGGGATCTTATCTCTGTATGCATAACTTGGGACTTACCTTTAGCATTCTACTAAAGCTCAATCATTCTTGAGGGATCCCCTGTTACTTAAGCCTATTCTGTAGGGGACCATCTTTGTCTCTTGACCTTCACCTTAGCCAAATGAGTTCATTGATGATGCATTGCTTGATTCACGTTCCAGAACTAATGAATGTTAAAGGGATTGGTAGATTTGAAAACATGTGTAGGTCGAGTATAAGAGACAGATTTATTGATAACAAGGCATGGCTAACGTTTTTGAGTGCAATTCAATCATATCGCATCTTAGAACTACCAACTTGGACATTGATTTTATTTGCTCTATCATATGCTTTGGTTCTGAGTCCCCGCCTTCACTCCTCTCCTTCAACTATGTCTTCTTATTTGCTTGAGGGCAAGCAAAGACTAAGTTTGGGGGAGTTGATATGTCTATAATTTGCATGTTTTCAGTGTCTATTCATCATCACTTTGAGTCTAGTTTCGTATCATTCATCACTGTTTTATATCATTTCTCATCATTCTTGCACACTTTGCATGATTAGGATAGCTTTGCATACATATTGCATTTCTGAGTTGTTTTCAGGTGATTTCGAGCTGTTTGCGAGCAAATTGGAAGAAACGAGCCAGAACCAGAAGACATACTCGACCCCCAGGCCGAGTGACTTTGGAGCCATTCTTCCCACATACTCGACCCCCAGGTCGAGTGACTTTGGAGCCATTCTTCCCGTCCACTCGACCACCAGGTCGAGTAACCTCAGCTCAGGCCACTCGACGACATTACTCGACCCCCTGGTCGAGTACCGCTTCGCCACACCACCTGACCACACTCGACCATTCACTCTACCACGTTACTCGACCCCCTGGTCGAGTATCATCACTCACCACCATCACCATCACTCGACCGGACACTCAATCACGTCTTCACAGTCTACTCAAATCCGCACTCAACCAGACAAGCTGAGCACAAGGAAGAAAAGAGGAGAAGACAAAGTGTTTGGAAGCGGCCTGGACCTCCATCGGATCACGAAGCCCATCTCGGCCCATTATCACTCTATGGGCCGGGCGATTAGGTTATTGGCCCGTCTACTATCATTTTATTTCGTTTGGTATAAATAGATGTTTTAGGGTTTTGTCCTGAGACATCTAGTCGACATTGCGTTTTTGCTTCACTTTTATTTTCAGTTTTACTCTGCTACGCCGCTTTTGCTTCTGCAACCTGTAGTTCGCGATTTTTCCAAGTTATTGAGATTCCGCGTTTGATTTCATTAGTCATCTTGTTTCTCTACTCTTTATCTCTTTACTTATGCAATATTATCGTTTACCTGCGTTTATGTCTTTGAGCATGCTGTCTGAGTAGTGACTTAGAATGGTTAAGTTTTAGAATTGATTGAATCCCTTTAGGATTAGTTGCGTTTACTGCTTATTTCTTTCTGATCAACTGGAATTCGATCCCAAGGATTCCCGCACCCAGAAGGTGTTCGATGGAATGCTTGATCCACTAGTTCCTGAGATATGCGTCTCTATCCCAAGGGATTGGCCGTTTAGAGCGTTTATTGACTTTATCAGTCTGTTCGTATTGCCTGCATAGTTAGATTCCGTTAATGGGAATTAGTCTGGGCTAGCTTTGCTTGAGGATTTCTATCACGGGAGTGAATTGGTCTGTTGTTGAACCTGTTGTCTAGGGATAGCTTGATTGCGCTTGTTAACCATTCGAATAGGCTAGGACACCACTCTACTCGATTACCCCATCCTTAGGAATTTCTCGTCTATCTTATTTCTCTGTTTTATCGTTATCGCTTAATCGTTCTCATTGCCTCTTTCTTAGTTTTTACAATCACTCGACCAACTTACTCGACCACACCCAGTGTCTGGCAACAGACTGTGCAGTCGAGTATAGCTGTTTCATATCCTGTCTATTACTCGACCAGTTACTCGACCACATCCTACTTCTGGCATCAGCCTGTTGTGGTCGAGTGATTTTAGTAATTCTGTTATTGCTTCTGTTTTCTGCATGTTCGCTTAGGACTGTTAGAAACCCCAAAACTGTTATTGCTTGGCTTGACTTAGTGACTTCTGATCACATCTCATCTGTTTGCATCACACCCATTTGGATTGACACCTAAAATACTACAACGACATGATTGGTGTTTTAGGAATAATTGACTAAAAACTTATTATCAATTTGGCGCCGTTGCCAATTGGGTGTTTGTTTGCTATATTTGAGATTTCAGAATATTTAAGATCAAGTTCTTTTTCATTTTTTCTGAAAGTTACTAACTTTGTGTTATTTCTGTTTGTCTGTTTTGATTCAGGTACTACGAATCACTAGCTTCACCAGTTGGTACTCGTTGTATGCAAACACGGTCACGAGGAAATCAGAATCTCCTGTTCAACGATAACATCGACCGTATTGCACGCCAACTCAGAACACAGACAGAAACAGACACAATGGCTGCAGTTGTTGATGAGCAGGTGCAACCAAACAACATAGGTGCAGGCGATGCACCACGCAACCACAATCAGCGTAATGGCATCGTGCCTCCACCTGTGCCGAACAACAACTTTGAGATCAAGAGCGGTCTCATTGCCATGGTTCAGAGCAACAAGTTCCACGGCCTCCCTATGGAGGATCCACTCGATCACCTGGACGAGTTTGATAGGCTCTGCAGCCTAACAAAGATCAATGGAGTCAGTGAGGATGGCTTCAAGCTCAGATTGTTTCCTTTCTCTCTTGGAGACAAAGCCCATCAGTGGGAAAAGTCGCTTCCTCAAGGCTCTATCACCTCCTGGAATGACTGCAAGAAAGCCTTCTTGGCTAAGTTTTTCTCAAACTCCAGGACTGCGAGACTAAGGAATGATATCTCCGGTTTCACTCAGACGAATAATGAGACTTTCTGCGAAGCATGGGAGCGCTTCAAAGGTTATCAGACGCAATGTCCTCATCATGGTTTCTCCAAAGCTTCGCTTCTCAGCACTCTCTACAGAGGTGTCCTCCCAAAGATCAGGATGCTTCTAGATACCGCTTCTAACGGGAACTTTCTCAACAAAGACGTTGAAGACGGATGGGAGCTGGTAGAGAACTTAGCTCAGTCGGATGGCAACTATAATGAAGATTATGATAGAAGCGTCCGCACCAGCTCTGATTCTGATGAGAAGCACCGCAGGGAAATGAAAGCCATGAATGACAAACTGGACAAGCTACTGCTTGTGCAACAGAAGCACATTCATTTTCTGGGTGATGATTAGACGTTCCAAGTTCAGGATGGGGAGACTATGCAGTCAGAAGAGGTCAGTTATGTGCAGAACCAAGGAGGTTACAACAAAGGTTTCAACAACTTCAAGCAGAACCATCCCAATCTGTCTTACAGAAGTACAAACGTTGCAAACCCGCAGGACCAAGTTTACCCTTCACAGCAGCAGAATCAACCCAAGCCCTTTGTTCCATACAACCAAGGTCAAGGGTATGTTCCTAAGCAGCAGTATCAGGGCAACTATCAGCAGCAACTTCCACCACCTGGGTTCACACAGCAGAAACAACAACCAGCTTCAACAACTCCAGATTCAGACTTGAAGAACATGTTACAGCAGATTCTACAAGGGCAAGCAACAGGAGCAATGGATTTGTCCAAAAGGATGGCAGAAATTCACAACAAGGTTGACTGCAGTTACAATGATATCAATATCAAGGTTGAAGCACTGACATCTAAGATTAGATACATAGATGGCCAAACTGGGTCGACCGCAGCACCCAAATTTACAGGACCTTCCAGAAAATCAATGTCAAATTCAGAGGAGTACGCTCATGCTATCACACTTAGAAGCGGTAAAGAATTACCCACAAAAGAGAGCCCGAACCAGAACACTGAGGACAGTGTGGATCAAGATGGGGAGGATTTCTGTCAAAATGGAAATTCTGCTGAAAAAGCAATAGAAGAGCCTATACTCGACCAACCTACTCGACTACTAGCTCCTGCAGCATCTCCTCTTGTTGAAAAACCAGCTGCCGCCAAAACCAAAGACAACGTCTTCGTTCCCCCACCTTACAAGCCCCCACTCCCATTTCCTGGTCGATTCAAGAAGGTCATGATACAGAAGTACAAAGCTCTCCTGGAGAAACAATTGAAAAATCTTGAAGTCACGATGCCTCTTGTCGACTGTCTTGCACTTATACCAGACTCTAACAAATATGTGAAAGACATGATTACAGAGAGGATCAAAGAAGTCCAAGGAATGGTGGTGCTAAGTCACGAATGCAGTGCAATCATTCAGCAGAAGATCATTCCAAAAAAACTAGGAGATCCTGGTTCCTTCACCTTACCTTGCGCTCTAGGCCCTTTAGCCTTCAACAAGTGCCTCTGTGATCTAGGTGCATCTGTGAGTCTCATGCCTCTCTCTGTGGCAAAGAAACTGGGCTTCAACAAGTACAAGCCCTGCAATATATCCTTGATCCTAGCTGACAGATCTGTTAGGATTCCCCATGGTCTGCTGGAGGACTTACCAGTCATGATAGGCATGGTCGAAGTACCGACAGACTTTGTGGTTTTAGAAATGGATGAAGAACCCAAAGACCCTTTGATATTGGGAAGACCATTTTTAGCTACAGCTGGAGCTATCATTGATGTTAAGAAGGGAAAAATTGATCTTAACCTCGGGAGAGATCTCAAGATGACCTTCGATATCACCAACACCATGAAGAAGCCTACGATAGAAGGAAATGTTTTCTGGATTGAAGAGATGGATATGTTAGCTGACGAAATGCTAGAAGAGCTGGGAGAAACAGATCATCTACAGAATGCTCTAACAAAGGATAGCAAGGAAGGAGATTTACATTTGGAGATTTTGGGGTACCAAAAGCTGTTAGATGAACACAAAGCAGTTGAGAATCCAGGAGAGTATGAAGATTTGGGTGAAAGAGCAAGGGAGGAATATATACTCGACCTCATCACTCGACCAACAGCCCATTCTGTGTACTCGACCGAGCTACTCGACCACAACAACCCCTCTGAAGTCAACTTAGTATCTGATGACTGGTCTGAACTCAAGGCACCCAAAGTAGATTTGAAACCGCTACCAAAAGGGCTAAGGTACGTTTTTCTTGGACTAAACTCTACTTATCCTGTCATAGTGAATGATGGGCTAACTGCTGATCAAGTAAACCTGCTGATAACCGAGCTCAAGAAGTATAGGAAAGCTATAGGATATTCGTTAGATGATATTAAGGGGATTTCGCCCACCTTATGCACCCATAGAATCCATCTTGAAAATGAATCCTACTTTAGCATTGAACCTCAAAGGAGATTAAAATGAGTGTTTAGACAACACTTATATCCATTTTCTCCCAAAAGAAGCTATAACCAACAAAATATTGCTTAGAAACAGTAAATAGCTTTGTTTTTCTATCGTCATAATGTACAACTATCCAATGCATTTGACTAGTTATAAGAGTTAGAGATGGATTAGTAGTGTTTAGACAACACTTATACCCATTTTCTCCCAAAAGAAGCTAGAACCAACAAAATATTGCTTAGAAACAGTAAATAACTTTGTTAGTGTTTTTATTATCAAAAGGTATCACAATCCAATGCATTTGACTAATTATTAGAGTTCGAGATGGATTAGGAGTGTTTAGACAACACTTATACCCATTTTCTCTCAAAAGAGGCTAAAACCAACAAAAAAATTGCTTAGACGCTGTCAATAGCTTTCTTAGTGTTTATATGGTCAAAATGTATCACAATCCTATGCATTTGACTAATTATAAGAGTTAGAGATGGATTATGAGTGTTTAGACAACACTTATACCCATTTTCTCTCAAAAGAGGCTAAAACAAACAAAAAATTGGTTAGATGCTGTCAATAGCTTTCTAAGTGTTTCTATTGTTAAAATGTGTCAGAATCCAATGCATTTGACTAATTATAAGAGTTAGAGATGGATTACGAGTGTTTAGACAACACTTATACCCATTTTCTCCCAAAAGAGGCTAAAACCAACAAAACTTGCTTAGAAGCAGTCAATAGATTTGTTAGTGTTTACATGGTCAAAATGTATCATAATCCAATGCATTTGACTAATTATAAGAGTTAGAGATGGATTAGGAGTGTTTAGATAACACGTATACCCATTTTCTCTCAAAAGAGGCTAAAACCGACAAAAAATTGCTTAGACGCTGTCAATAGCTTTCTTAGTGTTTCTATTGTTAAAATGTGTCACAATCTAATGCATTTGACTAATTATAAGAGTTAAAGATGGATTAGGAGTGTTTGCACACCACTTATACCCATTTTCTCTCAAAAGAGGCTCGAACCCACAAAAATTTCTTAGAAGCTGTAAACAGCTTTGTTAGGGTTTTTATGGTCAAACTATTTCACAATTCAATGTATTTGACTAATTGTAAGAGTTAAAGATGGATTAGGAGAGTTTAGACAACAGTATACCCATTTTCTCTCAACAGAGGCTAAAACCAACAAACAATTGCTTAGACGATGTCAATAGCTTTTTAGTGTTTCTAATATTGTTAAAATATGTCATAATCCAATGAATTTGACTAATAATAAGAGTTAAAGACGGATTAGGAGTGTTTAGACTACACTTATACCCATTTTCTCCCAAAAGAGACTAAAACAAACAGAAATTTGCTTAGATGCAGTAAATAGCTTTGTTAGTGTTTCTATTGTCAAAATGTTTCACAATCCAATGCATTTGACTAATAATAAGAGTTAAAGATGGATTAGGAGTGTTTAGACAACACTTATACCCATTTTCTCCCAAAAGAGGCTAAAACCAACAAAAATTTGCTTAGAAGTAGTAAATAACTTTGTTAGTGTTTCTATGGTCAAAATGTTTCACAATCCAATGTATTGACTAATAATAAGAGTTAAAGATTGATTAGAAGTGTTTAGATACCACTTATACCCATTTTCTCCCAAAAGAGGCTAAAACCAACAAAAATTTGCTTAGAAGCAGTAAATAGCTTTGTTAGTGTTTCTATGGTCAAAATGTTTCACAATCCAATGCATTTGACTAATTATAAGATTTAGAGATGTATTGGGAGTGTTTAGACAACACTTATACCCCTTTTCTCCCAAAAGAGGTTAAAACCAACAAAAACTTGCTTAGAAGCAGTAAATAGCTTTGTTAGTGTTTATATGGTCAAAATGTTTCACAATCCAATGCATTTGACTAATTATAAGATTTAGTGATGTATTGGGAGTGTTTAGACACCACTTATACCCATTTTCTCCTAAAAGAGGGTAAAACCAACAAAATATTGTTTAGAAGCAGTAAACAGCTTTGTTAGTGTTTTTTAATCTAATGCATTTGACTAATTATAAGATTTAAAGATGGATTAGGAGTGTTTAGACAACACTTATACCCATTTTCTCTCAAAAGTGGCTAAAATCAACAAAAATTCCTTTGACGTTGTCAATAGCTTTGTTAGTGTTTCTATGGTTAAAATGTGTCACAATCCAAGGAATTTGACTAATAATAAGAGTTAAAGATGGATTAGGAGTGTTTAGAAAACACTTATACCCATTTTCTCCCAAAAGAGGCTAAAACCAACAAAAATTTGCTTAGAAGCAGTAAATAGCCTTGTTAGTGTTTTTATGGTCAAAATGTTTCACAATCCAATGTATTGACTAATAATAAGAGTTAAAGATTGATTAGGAGTGTTTAGACAACACTTATACCTATTTTCTCCCAAAAGATGCTAAAACCAACAAAAATTTGCTTAGAAGCAGTAAATAGCTTTGTTAGTGTTTCTATGGTCAAAATGTTTTACAATCCAATGCATTTGACTAATTATAAGATTTAGAGATGTATTGGGAGTATTTTGACAACAGTTATACCCCTTTTCTCCCAAAAGAGGCTAAAACCAATAAAAACTTGCTTAGAAGCAGTAAATAGCTTTGTTAGTGTTAATATGGTCAAAATATTTCACAATCCAATGCATTTGACTAATTATAAGAGTTAGAGATGTATTCGGAGTGTTTAGACACCACTTATACCCATTTTCTCCTAAAAGAGGGTAAAACCAACAAAAAATTGTTTAGAAGCAGTAAACAGCTTTGTTAGTGTTTCTATAGTCAAAATGTGTCATAATCTAATGCATTTGACTAATTATAAAAGATAAAGATGGATTACGAGCGTTTAGATAACACTTATACCCATTTTCTCCCAAAAGAGGCAAAACCAACAAAATTTGCTTCGAAGCAGTCAATAGCTTTGTTAGTGTTTCTATGGTCAAAATGTGTAACAATCCAATGCATTTGACTAATTATAAGAGTTAGAGATGGATTAGGAGTGTTTAAACAACACTTATACCCATTTTCTCTCAAAAAAGGCTAAAACCAACAAAAAATTGCTTAGATGCTATCAATAGCTTTCTTAGTGTTTCTATTGTTAAAATGTGTCACAATCCAATGCATTTGACTAATTATAAGAGTTAGAGATGGATTACGAGTGTTTAGACAACACTTATACCCATTTTCTCCCAAAAGAGGCTAAAACCAACTAAAATTTGTTTAGAAGCAGTAAAGAGCTTTGTTAGTGTTTCTATAGTCAAAATGTGTCATAATCTAATGCATTTGACTAATTATAAAAGATAAATATGGATTACGAGCGTTTAGATAACACTTATACCCATTTTCTCCCTAAAGAGGCAAAACCAACAAAATTTGCTTCGAAGAAGTCAATAGCTTTGTTAGTGTTTCTATGGTCAAAATGTGTAACAATCCAATGCATTTGACTAATTATAAGAGTTAGAGATGGATTAGGAGTGTTTAAACAACACTTATACCCATTTTCTCTCAAAAGAGGCTAAAACCAACAAAAAATTGCTTAGATGCTGTCAATAGCTTTCTTAGTGTTTCTATTGTTAAAATGTGTCACAATCAAAACTAATCATAATCCAATACACTTATACCCATTTTCTCTCAAAAGAGGCTAAAACAAACAAAACTTGCTTACAAGTAGTCAATAGATTTGTTAGTGTTTATATGGTCAAAATTAATCGTAATCCAATGCATTTGACTAATTATAATAGTTAGAGATGGATTAGGAGTGTTAAGACAACACTTATACCCATTTTCTCCTAAAAGACACTAAAACCAACAAAAAATTGCTTAGAAGCTGTAAACAGCTTTGTTAGTGTTTTTTTGGTCAAAATGTTTCTTAATCTAATGCATTTGAGTAATTATAAGAGTTAAAGATGGATTAGGAGTGTTAACACAACACTTATACCCATTTTCTCTCAAAAGAGGCTAAAACCCACAAAAATTGCTTAGAAGCAATCAATAGCTTTGTTAATGTTTTTATGGTTAAAATGTACCACAATCCTATGCATTTGACTAATAATAAGAGTTAAAGACAGATTAGGAGTGTTTAGACAACACTTATACCTATTTTCTCGCAAAAGAGGCTAAAACCCACAAAACTTGCTTAGAAGATGTCAATAGCTTTGTTAGTGTTTTAATGGTTAGAATATATCACAATCCAATGCATTTTACTAATAATAAGACTTAAAGATGGATTAGGTGTGTTAGACAACATTTATACTCATTTTCTCCCAAAAAAGGCTAAAACCAACAAAACTTTGCTTAGAAGCAGTAAATAGCTTTGTTAGTGTTTCTATGGTCAAAATGTTTCAAAATCCAATTCATTTGACTAATTATAAGAGTTAGAGATGTATTAGGAGTGTTTAGACAACCCTTATACCCATTTTCTCCCAAAAGATGCTAAAACCAACAAAAATTTGCTTAGAAGCAGTAAATAGCTTTGTTAGTGTTTTTATGGTCAAAATGTTTCACAATCCAATGCATTTGACTAATTATAAGATTTAGAGATGTATTGGGAGTGTTTAGACAACACTTATACCTCTTTTCTCCCAAAAGAGGCTAAAACCAACAAAATTTTGCTTAGAAGCAGTAAATAGCTTTGTTAGTGTTTCTATGGTCAAAATGTTTCACAATCCAATGCATTTGACTAATTCTAAGATTTAGAGATGTATTGGAAGTGTTTAGACACCACTTATACCCATTTTCTCCTAAAAGAGGGTAAAACCAACAAAAAATTGTTTAGAAGCAGTAAACAACTTTGTTAGTGTTTCTATAGTCAAAATCTGTCATAATCTAATGCATTTGACTAATTATAAGAGATAAAGATGGATTACGAGCGTTTAGATAACACTTATACCCATTTTCTCCCAAAAGAGGCAAAACCAACAAAATTTGCTTCGAAGCAGTCAATAGCTTTGTTAGTGTTTCTATGGTCAAAATGTGTAACAATCCAATGCATTTGACTAATTATAAGAGTTAGAGATGGATTAGGAGTGTTTAGAAAACACTTATACCCATTTTCTCCCAAAAGAGGCTAAAACCAACAAAAATTTGCTTAGAAGCAGTAAATAGCCTTGTTAGTGTTTTTATGGTCAAAATGTTTCACAATCCAATGTATTGACTAATAATAAGAGTTAAAGATTGATTAGGAGTGTTTAGACAACACTTATACCCATTTTCTCCCAAAAGATGCTAAAACCAACAAAAATTTGCTTAGAAGCATTAAATAGCTTTGTTAGTGTTTCTATGGTCAAAATGTTTTACAATCCAATGCATTTGACTAATTATAAGATTTAGAGATGTATTGGGAGTATTTAGACAACAGTTATACCCCTTTTCTCCCAAAAGAGGCTAAAACCAATAAAAACTTGCTTAGAAGCAGTAAATAGCTTTGTTAGTGTTAATATGGTCAAAATGTTTCACAATCCAATGCATTTGACTAATTATAAGAGTTAGAGATGTATTGGGAGTGTTTAGACACCACTTATACCCATTTTCTCCTAAAAGAGGGTAAAACCAACAAAAAATTGTTTAGAAGCAGTAAACAGCTTTGTTAGTGTTTCTATAGTCAAAATGTGTCATAACCTAATGCATTTGACTAATTATAAAAGATAAAGATGGATTACGAGCGTTTAGATAACACTTATACCCATTTTCTCCCAAAAGAGGCAAAACAAACAAAATTTGCTTCGAAGCAGTCAATAGTTTTGTTAGTGTTTCTATGGTCAAAATGTGTAACAATCCAATGCATTTGACTAATTATAAGAGTTAGAGATGGATTAGGAGTGTTTAAACAACACTTATACCCATTTTCTCTCAAAAGAGGATAAAACCAACAAAAAATTGCTTAGATGCTGTCAATAGCTTTCTTAGTGTTTCTATTGTTAAAATGTGTCACAATCCAATGCATTTGACTAATTATAAGAGTTAGAGATGGATTATGAGTGTTTAGACAACACTTATACCCATTTTCTCCCAAAAGAGGCTAAAACCAACTAAAATTTGTTTAGAAGCAGTAAACAGCTTTGTTAGTGTTTCTATAGTCAAAATGTGTCATAATCTAATGCATTTGACTAATTATAAAAGATAAATATGGATTACGAGCGTTTAGATAACACTTATACCCATTTTCTCCCTAAAGAGGCAAAACCAACAAAATTTGCTTCGAAGAAGTCAATAGCTTTGTTAGTGTTTCTATGGTCAAAATGTGTAACAATCCAATGCATTTGACTAATTATAAGAGTTAGAGATGGATTAGGAGTGTTTAAACAACACTTATACCCATTTTCTCTCAAAAGAGGCTAAAACCAACAAAAAATTGCTTAGATGCTGTCAATAGCTTTCTTAGTGTTTCTATTGTTAAAATGTGTCACAATCAAAACTAATCATAATCCAATACACTTATACCCATTTTCTCTCAAAAGAGGCTAAAACAAACAAAACTTGCTTACAAGTAGTCAATAGATTTGTTAGTGTTTATATGGTCAAAATTAATCGTAATCCAATGCATTTGACTAATTATAATAGTTAGAGATGGATTAGGAGTGTTAAGACAACACTTATACCCATTTTCTCCTAAAAGACACTAAAACCAACAAAAAATTGCTTAGAAGCTGTAAACAGCTTTGTTAGTGTTTTTTTGGTCAAAATGTTTCTTAATCTAATGCATTTGAGTAATTATAAGAGTTAAAGATGGATTAGGAGTGTTAACACAACACTTATACCCATTTTCTCTCAAAAGAGGCTAAAACCCACAAAAATTGCTTAGAAGCAATCAATAGCTTTGTTAATGTTTTTATGGTTAAAATGTACCACAATCCTATGCATTTGACTAATAATAAGAGTTAAAGACAGATTAGGAGTGTTTAGACAACACTTATACCTATTTTCTCGCAAAAGAGGCTAAAACCCACAAAACTTGCTTAGAAGATGTCAATAGCTTTGTTAGTGTTTTAATGGTTAGAATATATCACAATCCAATGCATTTTACTAATAATAAGACTTAAAGATGGATTAGGTGTGTTAGACAACATTTATACTCATTTTCTCCCAAAAAAGGCTAAAACCAACAAAACTTTGCTTAGAAGCAGTAAATAGCTTTGTTAGTGTTTCTATGGTCAAAATGTTTCAAAATCCAATTCATTTGACTAATTATAAGAGTTAGAGATGTATTAGGAGTGTTTAGACAACCCTTATACCCATTTTCTCCCAAAAGATGCTAAAACCAACAAAAATTTGCTTAGAAGCAGTAAATAGCTTTGTTAGTGTTTTTATGGTCAAAATGTTTCACAATCCAATGCATTTGACTAATTATAAGATTTAGAGATGTATTGGGAGTGTTTAGACAACACTTATACCCCTTTTCTCCCAAAAGAGGCTAAAACCAACAAAATTTTGCTTAGAAGCAGTAAATAGCTTTGTTAGTGTTTCTATGGTCAAAATGTTTCACAATCCAATGCATTTGACTAATTATAAGATTTAGAGATGTATTGGAAGTGTTTAGACACCACTTATACCCATTTTCTCCTAAAAGAGGGTAAAACCAACAAAAAATTGTTTAGAAGCAGTAAACAACTTTGTTAGTGTTTCTATAGTCAAAATCTGTCATAATCTAATACATTTGACTAATTATAAGAGATAAAGATGGATTACGAGCGTTTAGATAACACTTATACCCATTTTCTCCCAAAAGAGGCAAAACCAACAAAATTTGCTTCGAAGCAGTCAATAGCTTTGTTAGTGTTTCTATGGTCAAAATGTGTAACAATCCAATGCATTTGACTAATTATAAGAGTTAGAGATGGATTAGGAGTGTTTAGAAAACACTTATACCCATTTTCTCCCAAAAGAGGCTAAAACCAACAAAAATTTGCTTAGAAGCAGTAAATAGCCTTGTTAGTGTTTTTATGGTCAAAATGTTTCACAATCCAATGCATTTGACTAATTATAAGAGTTAAAGATTGATTAGGAGTGTTTAGACAACACTTATACCTATTTTCTCCCAAAAGATGCTAAAACCAACAAAAATTTGCTTAGAAGCAGTAAATAGCTTTGTTAGTGTTTATATGGTCAAAATGTTTCACAATCCAATGCATTTGACTAATTATAAGATTTAGTGATGTATTGGGAGTGTTTAGACACCACTTATACCCATTTTCTCCTAAAAGAGGGTAAAACCAACAAAATATTGTTTAGAAGCAGTAAACAGCTTTGTTAGTGTTTTTATGGTCAAATGTTTTTTAATCTAATGCTTTTGACTAATTATAAGATTTAAAGATGGATTAGGAGTGTTTAGACAACAGTTATACCCATTTTCTCTCAAAAGTGGCTAAAACCAACAAAAATTCCTTTGACGTTGTCAATAGCTTTGTTAGTGTTTCTATGGTTAAAATGTGTCACAATCCAAGGAATTTGACTAATAATAAGAGTTAAGGATGGATTAGGAGTGTTTAGAAAACACTTATACCCATTTTCTCCCAAAAGAGGCTAAAACCAACAAAAATTTGCTTAGAAGCAGTAAATAGCCTTGTTAGTGTTTTTATGGTCAAAATATTTCACAATCCAATGTATTGACTAATAATAAGAGTTAAAGATTGATTAGGAGTGTTTAGACAACACTTATACCCATTTTCTCCCAAAAGATGCTAAAACCAACAAAAATTTGCTTAGAAGCAGTAAATAGCTTTGTTAGTGTTTCTATGGTCAAAATGTTTTACAATCCAATGCATTTGACTAATTATAAGATTTAGAGATGTATTGGGAGTATTTAGACAACAGTTATACCCCTTTTCTCCCAAAAGAGGCTAAAACCAATAAAAACTTGCTTAGAAGCAGTAAATAGCTTTGTTAGTGTTAATATGGTCAAAATGTTTCACAATCCAATGCATTTGACTAATTATAAGAGTTAGAGATGTATTGGGAGTGTTTAGACACCACTTATACCCATTTTCTCCTAAAAGAGGGTAAAACCAACAAAAAATTGTTTAGAAGCAGTAAACAGCTTTGTTAGTGTTTCTATAGTCAAAATGTGTCATAACCTAATGCATTTGACTAATTATAAAAGATAAAGATGGATTACGAGCGTTTAGATAACACTTATACCCATTTTCTCCCAAAAGAGGCAAAACAAACAAAATTTGCTTCGAAGCAGTCAATAGTTTTGTTAGTGTTTCTATGGTCAAAATGTGTAACAATCCAATGCATTTGACTAATTATAAGAGTTAGAGATGGATTAGGAGTGTTTAAACAACACTTATACCCATTTTCTCTCAAAAGAGGATAAAACCAACAAAAAATTGCTTAGATGCTGTCAATAGCTTTCTTAGTGTTTCTATTGTTAAAATGTGTCACAATCCAATGCATTTGACTAATTATAAGAGTTAGAGATGGATTATGAGTGTTTAGACAACACTTATACCCATTTTCTCCCAAAAGAGGCTAAAACCAACTAAAATTTGTTTAGAAGCAGTAAACAGCTTTGTTAGTGTTTCTATAGTCAAAATGTGTCATAATCTAATGCATTTGACTAATTATAAAAGATAAATATGGATTACGAGCGTTTAGATAACACTTATACCCATTTTCTCCCAAAAGAGGCAAAACCAACAAAATTTGCTTCGAAGTAGTCAATAGCTTTGTTAGTGTTTCTATGGTCAAAATGTGTAACAATCCAATGCATTTGACTAATTATAAGAGTTAGAGATGGATTAGGAGTGTTTAAACAACACTTTTCCCATTTTCTCTCAAAAGAGGCTAAAACCAACAAAAAATTGCTTAGATGCTGTCAATAGCTTTCTTAGTGTTTCTATTGTTAAAATGTGTCACAATCAAAACTAATCATAATCCAATACACTTATACCCATTTTCTCTCAAAAGAGGCTAAAACAAACAAAACTTGCTTACAAGTAGTCAATAGATTTGTTAGTGTTTATATGGTCAAAATTAATCGTAATCCAATGCATTTGACTAATTATAATAGTTAGAGATGGATTAGGAGTGTTAAGACAACACTTATACCAATTTTCTCCTAAAAGACACTAAAACCAACAAAAAATTGCTTAGAAGCTGTAAACAGCTTTGTTAGTGTTTTTTTGGTCAAAATGTTTCTTAATCTAATGCATTTGAGTAATTATAAGAGTTAAAGATGGATTAGGAGTGTTAACACAACACTTATACCCATTTTCTCTCAAAAGAGGCTAAAACCCACAAAAATTGCTTAGAAGCAATCAATAGCTTTGTTAATGTTTTTATGGTTAAAATGTACCACAATCCTATGCATTTGACTAATAATAAGTGTTAAAGACAGATTAGGAGTGTTTAGACAACACTTATACCGATTTTCTCGCAAAAGAGGCTAAAACCCACAAAACTTGCTTAGAAGATGTCAATAGCTTTGTTAGTGTTTTAATGGTTAGAATATATCACAATCCAATGCATTTTACTAATAATAAGACTTAAAGATGGATTAGGTGTGTTAGACAACATTTATACTCATTTTCTCCCAAAAAAGGCTAAAACCAACAAAACTTTGCTTAGAAGCAGTAAATAGCTTTGTTAGTGTTTCTATGGTCAAAATGTTTCAAAATCCAATTCATTTGACTAATTATAAGAGTTAGAGATGTATTAGGAGTGTTTAGACAACCCTTATACCCATTTTCTCCCAAAAGATGCTAAAACCAACAAAAATTTGCTTAGAAGCAGTAAATAGCTTTGTTAGTGTTTTTATGGTCAAAATGTTTCACAATCCAATGCATTTGACTAATTATAAGATTTAGAGATGTATTGGGAGTGTTTAGACAACACTTATACCCCTTTTCTCCCAAAAGAGGCTAAAACCAACAAAATTTTGCTTAGAAGCAGTAAATAGCTTTGGTAGTGTTTCTATGGTCAAAATGTTTCACAATCCAATGCATTTGACTAATTATAAGATTTAGAGATGTATTGGAAGTGTTTAGACACCACTTATACCCATTTTCTCCTAAAAGAGGGTAAAACCAACAAAAAATTGTTTAGAAGCAGTAAACAACTTTGTTAGTGTTTCTATAGTCAAAATCTGTCATAATCTAATGCATTTGACTAATTATAAGAGATAAAGATGGATTACGAGCGTTTAGATAACACTTATACCCATTTTCTCCCAAAAGAGGCAAAACCAACAAAATTTGCTTCGAAGCAGTCAATAGCTTTGTTAGTGTTTCTATGGTCAAAATGTGTAACAATCCAATGCATTTGACTAATTATAAGAGTTAGAGATGGATTAGGAGTGTTTAGAAAACACTTATACCCATTTTCTCCCAAAAGAGGCTAAAACCAACAAAAATTTGCTTAGAAGCAGTAAATAGCCTTGTTAGTGTTTTTATGGTCAAAATGTTTCACAATCCAATGTATTGACTAATAATAAGAGTTAAAGATTGATTAGGAGTGTTTAGACAACACTTATACCCATTTTCTCCCAAAAGATGCTAAAACCAACAAAAATTTGCTTAGAAGCAGTAAATAGCTTTGTTAGTGTTTCTATGGTCAAAATGTTTTACAATCCAATGCATTTGACTAATTATAAGATTTAGAGATGTATTGGGAGTATTTAGACAACAGTTATACCCCTTTTCTCCCAAAAGAGGCTAAAACCAACTAAAATTTGTTTAGAAGCAGTAAAGAGCTTTGTTAGTGTTTCTATAGTCAAAATGTGTCATAATCTAATGCATTTGACTAATTATAAAAGATAAATATGGATTACGAGCGTTTAGATAACACTTATACCCATTTTCTCCCTAAAGAGGCAAAACCAACAAAATTTGCTTCGAAGAAGTCAATAGCTTTGTTAGTGTTTCTATGGTCAAAATGTGTAACAATCCAATGCATTTGACTAATTATAAGAGTTAGAGATGGATTAGGAGTGTTTAAACAACACTTATACCCATTTTCTCTTAAAAGAGGCTAAAACCAACAAAAAATTGCTTAGATGCTGTCAATAGCTTTCTTAGTGTTTCTATTGTTAAAATGTGTCACAATCCAATGCATTTGACTAATTATAAGAGTTAGAGATGGATTACGAGTGTTTAGACAACACTTATACCCATTTTCTCCCAAAAGAGGCTAAAACCAACTAAAATTTGTTTAGAAGCAGTAAAGAGCTTTGTTAGTGTTTCTATAGTCAAAATGTGTCATAATCTAATGCATTTGACTAATTATAAAAGATAAATATGGATTACGAGCGTTTAGATAACACTTATACCCATTTTCTCCCTAAAGAGGCAAAACCAACAAAATTTGCTTCGAAGAAGTCAATAGCTTTGTTAGTGTTTCTATGGTCAAAATGTGTAACAATCCAATGCATTTGACTAATTATAAGAGTTAGAGATGGATTAGGAGTGTTTAAACAACACTTATACCCATTTTCTCTCAAAAGAGGCTAAAACCAACAAAAAATTGCTTAGATGCTGTCAATAGCTTTCTTAGTGTTTCTATTGTTAAAATGTGTCACAATCAAAACTAATCATAATCCAATACACTTATACCCATTTTCTCTCAAAAGAGGCTAAAACAAACAAAACTTGCTTACAAGTAGTCAATAGATTTGTTAGTGTTTATATGGTCAAAATGTATCACAATCCTGTGCATTTGACTAATTATAAGAGTTAGAGATGGATTAGGAGTGTTTAGACAACACTTATACCCATTTTCTCCCAAAAGAGGCTAAAACAAACAAAACTTGCTTACAAGTAGTCAATAGATTTGTTAGTGTTTATATGGTCAAAATTAATCATAATCCAATGCATTTGACTAATTATAAGAGTTAGAGATGGATTATGAGTGTTAAGACAACACTTATACCCATTTTCTCCTAAAAGACATTAAAACCAACAAAAAATTACTTAGAAGCTGTAAACAGCTTTGTTAGTGTTTTTTTGGTCAAAATGTTTCTTAATCTAATGCATTTGAGTAATTATAAGAGTTAAAGATGGATTAGGAGTGTTAAGACAACACTTATACCCATTTTCTCTCAAAAGAGGCTAAAACCCACAAAAATTACTTAGAAGCAGTCAATAGCTTTGTTAATGTTTTTATGGTTAAAATGTATCACAATCCTATGCATTTGACTAATAATAAGAGTTAAAGACGGATAAGGAGTGTTTAGACAACACTTATACCTATTTTCTCTCAAAAGAGGCTAAAACCCACAAAAATTGCTTAGAAGATGTCAATAACTTCGTTAGTGTTTCAATGGTTAAAATGTATCACAATCCAATGCATTTTACTAATAATAAGACTTAAAGATGGATTAGGAGTGTTAGACAACATTTATACCCATTTTCTCCCAAAAAAGGCTAAAACCAACAAAATTTTGCTTAGAAGCAGTAAATAGCTTTGTTAGTGTTTCTATGGTCAAAATGTTTCAAAATCCAATTCATTTTACTAATTATAAGAGTTAGAGATGTATTGGGAGTGTTTAGACAACACTTATACCCATTTTCTCCCAAACGAGGCTAAAACCAACAAAATTTTGCTTAGAAGCAGTAAATAGCTTTGTTAGTGTTTCTATGGTCAAAATGTTTCACAATCCAATGCATTTGACTAATTATAAGATTTAGAGATGTATTGGGAGTGTTTAGACAACACTTATACCCCTTTTCTCCGAAAAGAGGTTAAAACCAACAAAAACTTGCTTAGAAGCAGTAAATAGCTTTGTTAGTGTTTATATGGTCAAAATGTTTCACAATCCAATGCATTTGACTAATTATAAGATTTAGTGATGTATTGGGAGTGTTTAGACACCACTTATACCCATTTTCTCCTAAAAGAGGGTAAAACCAACAAAATATTGTTTAGAAGCAGTAAACAGCTTTGTTAGTGTTTTTATGGTCAAATGTTTTTTAATCTAATGCTTTTGACTAATTATAAGATTTAAAGATGGATTAGGAGTGTTTAGACAACAGTTATACCCATTTTCTCTCAAAAGTGGCTAAAACCAACAAAAATTCCTTTGACGTTGTCAATAGCTTTGTTAGTGTTTCTATGGTTAAAATGTGTCACAATCCAAGGAATTTGACTAATAATAAGAGTTAAGGATGGATAAGGAGTGTTTAGAAAACACTTATACCCATTTTCTCCCAAAAGAGGCTAAAACCAACAAAAATTTGCTTAGAAGCAGTAAATAGCCTTGTTAGTGTTTTTATGGTCAAAATGTTTCACAATCCAATGTATTGACTAATAATAAGAGTTAAAGATTGATTAGGAGTGTTTAGACAACACTTATACCCATTTTCTCCCAAAAGAGGCTAAAACCAACTAAAATTTGTTTAGAAGCAGTAAACAGCTTTGTTAGTGTTTCTATAGTCAAAATGTGTCATAATCTAATGCATTTGACTAATTATAAAAGATAAATATGGATTACGAGCGTTTAGATAACACTTATACCCATTTTCTCCCAAAAGAGGCAAAACCAACAAAATTTGCTTCGAAGTAGTCAATAGCTTTGTTAGTGTTTCTATGGTCAAAATGTGTAACAATCCAATGCATTTGACTAATTATAAGAGTTAGAGATGGATTAGGAGTGTTTAAACAACACTTTTCCCATCTTCTCTCAAAAGAGGCTAAAACCAACAAAAAATTGCTTAGATGCTGTCAATAGCTTTCTTAGTGTTTCTATTGTTAAAATGTGTCACAATCAAAACTAATCATAATCCAATACACTTATACCCATTTTCTCTCAAAAGAGGCTAAAACAAACAAAACTTGCTTACAAGTAGTCAATAGATTTGTTAGTGTTTATATGGTCAAAATTAATCGTAATCCAATGCATTTGACTAATTATAATAGTTAGAGATGGATTAGGAGTGTTAAGACAACACTTATACCCATTTTCTCCTAAAAGACACTAAAACCAACAAAAAATTGCTTAGAAGCTGTAAACAGCTTTGTTAGTGTTTTTTTGGTCAAAATGTTTCTTAATCTAATGCATTTGAGTAATTATAAGAGTTAAAGATGGATTAGGAGTGTTAACACAACACTTATACCCATTTTCTCTCAAAAGAGGCTAAAACCCACAAAAATTGCTTAGAAGCAATCAATAGCTTTGTTAATGTTTTTATGGTTAAAATGTAACACAATCCTATGCATTTGACTAATAATAAGAGTTAAAGACAGATTAGGAGTGTTTAGACAACACTTATACCTATTTTCTCGCAAAAGAGGCTAAAACCCACAAAACTTGCTTAGAAGATGTCAATAGCTTTGTTAGTGTTTTAATGGTTAGAATATATCACAATCCAATGCATTTTACTAATAATAAGACTTAAAGATGGATTAGGTGTGTTAGACAACATTTATACTCATTTTCTCCCAAAAAAGGCTAAAACCAACAAAACTTTGCTTAGAAGCAGTAAATAGCTTTGTTAGTGTTTCTATGGTCAAAATGTTTCAAAATCCAATTCATTTGACTAATTATAAGAGTTAGCGATGTATTAGGAGTGTTTAGACAACACTTATACCCATTTTCTCCCAAAAGATGCTAAAACCAACTAAAATTTGTTTAGAAGCAGTAAACAGCTTTGTTAGTGTTTCTATAGTCAAAATGTGTCATAATCTAATGCATTTGACTAATTATAAAAGATAAATATGGATTACGAGCGTTTAGATAACACTTATACCCATTTTCTCCCAAAAGAGGCAAAACCAACAAAATTTGCTTCGAAGTAGTCAATAGCTTTGTTAGTGTTTCTATGGTCAAAATGTGTAACAATCCAATGCATTTGACTAATTATAAGAGTTAGAGATGGATTAGGAGTGTTTAAACAACACTTTTCCCATCTTCTCTCAAAAGAGGCTAAAACCAACAAAAAATTGCTTAGATGCTGTCAATAGCTTTCTTAGTGTTTCTATTGTTAAAATGTGTCACAATCAAAACTAATCATAATCCAATACACTTATACCCATTTTCTCTCAAAAGAGGCTAAAACAAACAAAACTTGCTTACAAGTAGTCAATAGATTTGTTAGTGTTTATATGGTCAAAATTAATCGTAATCCAATGCATTTGACTAATTATAATAGTTAGAGATGGATTAGGAGTGTTAAGACAACACTTATACCCATTTTCTCCTAAAAGACACTAAAACCAACAAAAAATTGCTTAGAAGCTGTAAACAGCTTTGTTAGTGTTTTTTTGGTCAAAATGTTTCTTAATCTAATGCATTTGAGTAATTATAAGAGTTAAAGATGGATTAGGAGTGTTAACACAACACTTATACCCATTTTCTCTCAAAAGAGGCTAAAACCCACAAAAATTGCTTAGAAGCAATCAATAGCTTTGTTAATGTTTTTATGGTTAAAATGTAACACAATCCTATGCATTTGACTAATAATAAGAGTTAAAGACAGATTAGGAGTGTTTAGACAACACTTATACCTATTTTCTCGCAAAAGAGGCTAAAACCCACAAAACTTGCTTAGAAGATGTCAATAGCTTTGTTAGTGTTTTAATGGTTAGAATATATCACAATCCAATGCATTTTACTAATAATAAGACTTAAAGATGGATTAGGTGTGTTAGACAACATTTATACTCATTTTCTCCCAAAAAAGGCTAAAACCAACAAAACTTTGCTTAGAAGCAGTAAATAGCTTTGTTAGTGTTTCTATGGTCAAAATGTTTCAAAATCCAATTCATTTGACTAATTATAAGAGTTAGAGATGTATTAGGAGTGTTTAGACAACACTTATACCCATTTTCTCCCAAAAGATGCTAAAACCAACAAAAATTTGCTTAGAAGCAGTAAATAGCTTTGTTAGTGTTTTTATGGTCAAAATGTTTCACAATCCAATGCATTTGACTAATTATAAGATTTAGAGATGTATTGGGAGTGTTTAGACGACACTTATACCCCTTTTCTCCCAAAAGAGGCTAAAACCAACAAAATTTTGCTTAGAAGCAGTAAATAGCTTTGTTAGTGTTTCTATGGTCAAAATGTTTCACAATCCAATGCATTTGACTAATTATAAGATTTAGAGATGTATTGGAAGTGTTTAGACACCACTTATACCCATTTTCTCCTAAAAGAGGGTAAAACCAACAAAAAATTGTTTAGAAGCAGTAAACAACTTTGTTAGTGTTTCTATAGTCAAAATGTGTCATAATCTAATGCATTTGACTAATTATAAGAGATAAAGATGGATTACGAGCGTTTAGATAACACTTATACCCATTTTCTCCCAAAAGAGGCAAAACCAACAAAATTTGCTTCGAAGCAGTCAATAGCTTTGTTAGTGTTTCTATGGTCAAAATGTGTAACAATCCAATGCATTTGACTAATTATAAGAGTTAGAGATGGATTAGGAGTGTTTAGACAACACTTATACCCATTTTCTCTCAAAAGAGGCTAAAACAAACAAAACTTGCTTACAAGTAGTCAATAGATTTGTTAGTGTTTATATGGTCAAAATTAATTATAATCCAATGCATTTGACTAATTATAAGAGTTAGAGATGGATTATGAGTGTTAAGACAACACTTATACCCATTTTCTCCTAAAAGACACTAAAACCAACAAAAAATTGCTTAGAAGCTGTAAACAGCTTTGTTAGTGTTTTTTTGGTCAAAATGTTTCTTAATCTAATGCATTTGAGTAATTATAAGAGTTAAAGATGGATTAGGAGTGTTAAGACAACACTTATACCCATTTTCCCTCAAAAGAGGCTAAAACCTACAAAAATTGCTTAGAAGCAATCAATAGCTTTGTTAATGTTTTTATGGTTAAAATCTATCACAATCCTATCCATTTGACTAATAATAAGAGTTAAAGACGGATTAGGAGTGTTTAGACAATAGTTATACCTATTTTCTCTCAAAAGAGGCTAAAACCCACAAAACTTGCTTAGAAGATGTCAATAGCTTTGTTAGTGTTTTAATGGTTAAAATATATCACAATCCAATGCATTTTACTAACTATAAGACTTAAAGATGGATTAGGAGTGTTAGACAACATTTATACCCATTTTCTCCCAAAAGAGGCTAAAACCAACAAAACTTTGCTTAGAAGCAGTAAATAGCTTTGTTAGTGTTTCTATGGTCAAAATGTTTCAAAATCCAATTCATTTGACTAATTATAAGAGTTAGAGATGTATTAGGAGTGTTTAGACAACACTTATACCCATTTTCTCCCAAAAGATGCTAAAACCAACAAAAATTTGCTTAGAAGCAGTAAATAGCTTTGTTAGTGTTTTTATGGTCAAAATGTTTCACAATCCAATGCATTTGACTAATTATAAGATTTAGAGATGTATTGGGAGTGTTTAGACAACACTTATACCCCTTTTCTCCCAAAAGAGGCTAAAACCAACAAAAACTTGCTTAGAAGCAGTAAATAGCTTTGTTAGTGTTAATATGGTCAAAATGTTTCACAATCCAATGCATTTGACTAATTATAAGAGTTAGAGATGTATTGGGAGTGTTTAGACACCACTTATACCCATTTTCTCCTAAAAGAGGGTAAAACCAACAAAAAATTGTTTAGAAGCAGTAAACAGCTTTGTTAGTGTTTCTATAGTCAAAATGTGTCATAATCTAATGCATTTGACTAATTATAAGAGATAAAGATGGATTACGAGCGTTTAGATAACACACTTATACCCATTTTCTCCCAAAAGAGGAAAAACCAACAAAATTTGCTTAGAAGCAGTCAATAGCTTTGTTAGTGTTTCTATGGTCAAAATGTGTAACAATCCAATGCATTTGACTAATTATAAGAGTTAGAGATGGATTAGGAGTGTTTAGACAACACTTATACCCATTTTCTCCCAACAGAGGCTAAAACCAACAAAACTTGCTTAGAAGCAGTCAATAGATTTGTTAGTGTTTATATGGTCAAAATGTATCACAATCCTATGCATTTGACTAATTATAAGAGTTAGAGATGGATGATGAGTGTTTAGACAACACTTATATCCATTTTCTTCCAAAAGAGGCTAAAACCAACAAAATTTTGCTTAGAAGCAGTAAATAGCTTTGTTAGTGTTTCTATGGTCAAAATGTTTTACAATCCAATGCATTTTGACTAATTATAAGATTTAGAGATGTATTAGGAGTGTTTAGACACCACTTATACCCATTTTCTCCTAAAAGAGGGTAAAACCAACAAAAAATTGTTTAGAAGCAGTAAACAACTTTGTTAGTGTTTCTATAGTCAAAATGTGTCATAATCTAATGCATTTGACTAATTATAAGAGATAAAGATGGATTACGAGCGTTTAGATAACACTTATACCCATTTTCTCCCAAAAGAGGCAAAACCAACAAAATTTGCTTAGAAGCAGTCAATAGCTTTGTTAGTGTTTCTATGGTCAAAATGTGTAACAATCCAATGCATTTTACTAATTATAAGAGTTAGAGATGGATTAGGAGTGTTTAGACAACACTTATACCCATTTTCTCTCAAAAGAGGCTAAAACAAACAAAACTTGCTTACAAGTAGTCAATAGATTTGTTAGTGTTTATATGGTCAAAATTAATCATAATCCAATGCATTTGACTAATTATAAGAGTTAGAGATGGATTATGAGTGTTAAGACAACACTTATACCCATTTTCTCCTAAAAGACACTAAAACCAACTAAAAATTGCTTAGAAGCTGTAAACAGCTTTGTTAGTGTTTTTTTGGTCAAAATGTTTCTTAATCTAATGCATTTGAGTAATTATAAGAGTTAAAGATGGATTAGGAGTGTTAAGACAACACTTATACCCATTTTCTCTCAAAAGAGGCTAAAACCCACAAAAATTGCTTAGAAGCAATCAATAGCTTTGTTAATGTTTTTATGGTTAAAATGTAACACAATCCTATGCATTTGACTAATAATAAGAGTTAAAGACAGATTAGGAGTGTTTAGACAACACTTATACCTATTTTCTCGCAAAAGAGGCTAAAACCCACAAAACTTGCTTAGAAGATGTCAATAGCTTTGTTAGTGTTTTAATGGTTAGAATATATCACAATCCAATGCATTTTACTAATAATAAGACTTAAAGATGGATTAGGTGTGTTAGACAACATTTATACTCATTTTCTCCCAAAAAAGGCTAAAACCAACAAAACTTTGCTTAGAAGCAGTAAATAGCTTTGTTAGTGTTTCTATGGTCAAAATGTTTCAAAATCCAATTCATTTGACTAATTATAAGAGTTAGAGATGTATTAGGAGTGTTTAGACAACACTTATACCCATTTTCTCCCAAAAGATGCTAAAACCAACAAAAATTTGCTTAGAAGCAGTAAATAGCTTTGTTAGTGTTTTTATGGTCAAAATGTTTCACAATCCAATGCATTTGACTAATTATAAGATTTAGAGATGTATTGGGAGTGTTTAGACGACACTTATACCCCTTTTCTCCCAAAAGAGGCTAAAACCAACAAAATTTTGCTTAGAAGCAGTAAATAGCTTTGTTAGTGTTTCTATGGTCAAAATGTTTCACAATCCAATGCATTTGACTAATTATAAGATTTAGAGATGTATTGGAAGTGTTTAGACACCACTTATACCCATTTTCTCCTAAAAGAGGGTAAAACCAACAAAAAATTGTTTAGAAGCAGTAAACAACTTTGTTAGTGTTTCTATAGTCAAAATGTGTCATAATCTAATGCATTTGACTAATTATAAGAGATAAAGATGGATTACGAGCGTTTAGATAACACTTATACCCATTTTCTCCCAAAAGAGGCAAAACCAACAAAATTTGCTTCGAAGCAGTCAATAGCTTTGTTAGTGTTTCTATGGTCAAAATGTGTAACAATCCAATGCATTTGACTAATTATAAGAGTTAGAGATGGATTAGGAGTGTTTAGACAACACTTATACCCATTTTCTCTCAGAAGAGGCTAAAACAAACAAAACTTGCTTACAAGTAGTCAATAGATTTGTTAGTGTTTATATGGTCAAAATTAATTATAATCCAATGCATTTGACTAATTATAAGAGTTAGAGATGGATTATGAGTGTTAAGACAACACTTATACCCATTTTCTCCTAAAAGACACTAAAACCAACAAAAAATTGCTTAGAAGCTGTAAACAGCTTTGTTAGTGTTTTTTTGGTCAAAATGTTTCTTAATCTAATGCATTTGAGTAATTATAAGAGTTAAAGATGGATTAGGAGTGTTAAGACAACACTTATACCCATTTTCCCTCAAAAGAGGCTAAAACCTACAAAAATTGCTTAGAAGCAATCAATAGCTTTGTTAATGTTTTTATGGTTAAAATCTATCACAATCCTATCCATTTGACTAATAATAAGAGTTAAAGACGGATTAGGAGTGTTTAGACAATAGTTATACCTATTTTCTCTCAAAAGAGGCTAAAACCCACAAAACTTGCTTAGAAGATGTCAATAGCTTTGTTAGTGTTTTAATGGTTAAAATATATCACAATCCAATGCATTTTACTAACTATAAGACTTAAAGATGGATTAGGAGTGTTAGACAACATTTATACCCATTTTCTCCCAAAAGAGGCTAAAACCAACAAAACTTTGCTTAGAAGCAGTAAATAGCTTTGTTAGTGTTTCTATGGTCAAAATGTTTCAAAATCCAATTCATTTGACTAATTATAAGAGTTAGAGATGTATTAGGAGTGTTTAGACAACACTTATACCCATTTTCTCCCAAAAGATGCTAAAACCAACAAAAATTTGCTTAGAAGCAGTAAATAGCTTTGTTAGTGTTTTTATGGTCAAAATGTTTCACAATCCAATGCATTTGACTAATTATAAGATTTAGAGATGTATTGGGAGTGTTTAGACAACACTTATACCCCTTTTCTCCCAAAAGAGGCTAAAACCAACAAAAACTTGCTTAGAAGCAGTAAATAGCTTTGTTAGTGTTAATATGGTCAAAATGTGTAACAATCCAATGCATTTTACTAATTATAAGAGTTAGAGATGGATTAGGAGTGTTTAGACAACACTTATACCCATTTTCTCTCAAAAGAGGCTAAAACAAACAAAACTTGCTTACAAGTAGTCAATAGATTTGTTAGTGTTTATATGGTCAAAATTAATCATAATCCAATGCATTTGACTAATTATAAGAGTTAGAGATGGATTATGAGTGTTAAGACAACACTTATACCCATTTTCTCCTAAAAGACACTAAAACCAACTAAAAATTGCTTAGAAGCTGTAAACAGCTTTGTTAGTGTTTTTTTGGTCAAAATGTTTCTTAATCTAATGCATTTGAGTAATTATAAGAGTTAAAGATGGATTAGGAGTGTTAACACAACACTTATACCCATTTTCTCTCAAAAGAGGCTAAAACCCACAAAAATTGCTTAGAAGCAATCAATAGCTTTGTTAATGTTTTTATGGTTAAAATGTAACACAATCCTATGCATTTGACTAATAATAAGAGTTAAAGACAGATTAGGAGTGTTTAGACAACACTTATACCTATTTTCTCTCAAAAGAGGCTAAAACCCACAAAAATTGCTTAGAAGATGTCAATAGCTTTGTTAGTGTTTTAATGGTTAAACTATATCACAATCCAATGCATTTTACTAATAATAAGACTTAAAGATGGATTAGGAGTGTTAGACAACATTTATACCCATTTTCTCCCAAAAAGGCTAAAACCAACAAAACTTTGTTTAGAAGCAGTAAATAGCTTTGTTAGTGTTTCTATGGTCAAAATGTTTCAAAATCCAATTCATTTGACTAATTATAAAAGTTAGAGATGTATTGGGAGTATTTAGACAACACTTATACCCATTTTCTCCCAAAAGAGGCTAAAACCAACAAAATATTGCTTAGAAGCACTAAATAGCTTTGTTAGTATTTTTATGGTCAAAATGTGTCACAATCCAATGCAATCGACTAAATATAAGAGTTAGAGATGGATTACGAGTTTTTAGACAACACTTATACCCATTTTCTCCCAAAAGAGTCTAAAACCAACAAAACTTGCTTAGAAGGAGTAAATAGATTTGTTAGTGTTTCTATGGTCAAAATGTATCACAATCCAATGCATTTGACTAATTACAAGAGTTAGAGATGAATTAGGAGTGTTTAGAGAACATTTATACTCCCAAAAGAAGCTATAACCAACATAATATTGGTTAGAAGAAGTAAATAGCTTTGTTAGTGTTTTTATGGTCATAATGTGTCACAATCCAATGCAATCGACTAATTATAAGAGTTAGAGATGGATTAGGAGTGTTTAGAAAACACTTATACCCATTTTCATCCAAAAGAGTATAAAACCAACAAAACATTGCATGGAAGCAGTAAATAGCTTTGTTAGTATTTTTATGGTCAAAATGTGTCACAATCCAATGCAATTGACTAATTATAAGAGTTAGAGATGGATTAGGATTGTTTAGACAAGACCTATACCCATTTTCTCCCAAAAGAGTCTAAAACCAACAAAACTTGCTTCGAAGCAGTCAATAGATTTGTTAGTGTTTCTATAGTCAAAATGTGTCACAATCCAATGCATTTGACTAATTATAAGAGCTAGCGATGGATTAGGAGTGTTTAGACAACACTTATACCCATTTACTCCCAAAAGAAGCTACAACCAACAAAATATTGCTTAGAAACAGTAAATAGAATTGTTAGTGTTTCTATAATCAAAATGTATCACAATCTAATGCATTTGAGTAATTATAAGAGTTAGAGATGGATTAAGAGTGTTTAGACAATACTTATATCTAATTTCTCCTAAAAGAAGCTAAAACCAACAAAATATTGCTTAGAAGCTGTAAATAGCTTTGTTAGTATTTCTATTGTCAAGATGTGTCACATACCAATGCAATTGACTAATTATAAGAGTAAGAGATGGATTAGGAGTACTTAGAGAACACTTATACCCATTTTCTCCTAAAAGAAGCTATAACCAACAAAATATTGCTTAGAAAGAGTAAATAGCTTTGTTAGTGTTTCTATAATCAAAATGTATCATAATCTAACGGATTTGAGTAATTTTAAGAGTTAGAGATGGCTTATGAGTGTTTAGACAACACTTATATCCATTTTCTTCTAAAAGAAGCTAAAACCAACAAAACATTGCTTGGAAGCAGTAAATAGCTTTGTTAGTATTTTTATGGTCAAAATGTGTCACAATCCAATGCAATTGACTAATTATAAGAGTTATAGATGGATTAGGATTGTTTAGACAAGACTTATACCCATTTTGTCCCAAAAGAGTCTAAAACCAACAAAACTTGCTTTGAAACTGTTAATAGATTTGTTAGTGTTTCTATGGTCAAAATGTATCACAATCTAATGCATTTGAGTAATTATAAGAGTTAGAGATGGATAAGGAGTTTTTAGAGAACACTTATACCCATTTTCTCCCAAAAGAGTCTAAAACCAACAAAACTTGCTTAGAAGTACTAAATAGCTTTGTTAGTATTTTTATGGTCAAAATATGTCACAATCCAATGCAATCGACTAAATATAGGAGTTAGAGATGGATTAGGAGTTTTTAGACAACACTTATACCCATTTTCTCCCAAAAGAGTCTAAAACAAACAAAATTTGCTTAGAAGGAGTCAATAGATTTGTTAGTGTTTCTATGGTCAAAATGTGTCACAATCCAATGCATTTGACTAATTACAAGAGTTAGAGATGAATTATGAGTGTTTAGAGAACATTTATACTCATTTTCTCCCAAAAGAAGCTATAACCAACATAATATTGCTTAGATGAAGTAAATAACTTTGTTAGTGTTTTTATGGTCATAATGTGTCACAATCCAGTGCAATCGACTAATTATTAGAGTTAGAGATGGATTAGGAGTGTTTAGAAAACACTTATACCCATTTTCATCCAAAAGAGTCTAAAACCAACGAAACTTGCTTAGAAGCAGTCAATATTTTTTATAGAGTTTCTATAGTCAATATGTGTCACAATCCAATGCATTTGACTAATTATAAGAGTTAGAGATGGATTAGGAGTGTTTAGAGAACACGTATACCCATTTTCTCCGAAAAGAAGCTATAACCAACAAAATATTGCTTAGAACCAGTAAATAGCTTTGTTAGTGTTTTTATGGTCAAAAGGTATCACAATCCAATGCATTCGACTAATTATAAGAGTTAGAGATGGAATAGAAGTGTTTAGACAACACTTATACCCATTTTATCCCAAAAGAGGCTAAAACCAACAAACATTTGCTTAGACGTAGTAAATAGCTTTGTTAGTGTTTCTATGGTCAAAATGTTTCACAATCCAATGCCTTTGACTAATTATAGAGTTAGAGATGGATTAGGAGTGTTTAGACAACACTTATACCCATTTTATCCCAAAAGAGGATAAAACCAATAAAACTTGCTTAGGAGCAGTCAATAGATTTGTTAGTGTTTCTATGGTCAAAATGTGTCACAATCTAATGCAATTGACTAATTATAAGAGTTAGAGATGGATTAGAAGTGTTTAGGCAACACTTATACACATTTTATCCCAAAAGAGGCTAAAACCAGTAAACATTTGCTTAGAGGCAGTAAATAGCTTTGTTAGTGTTTCTATGGTCAAATGTTTCACAATCAAATGCCTTTGACTAATTATAGAGTTAGAGATGGATTAGGAGTGTTTGTTTAGACAACACTTATACCCATTTTCTCCCAAAAGAGGCTAAAACCAACAAAATATTGCTTAGAAACAGTAAATAGAATTGTTAGTGTTTCTATAATCAAAATGTATCACAAATTAATGCATTTGAGTAATTATAAGAGTTAGAGATGGATTAGGAGTGTTTAGACAACATTTATATCTAATTTCTCCAAAAAGAAGCTAAAAAAAACAAAACATTGCTTAGAAGTAGTAAATAGCTTTGTTAGTATTTTTATGGTCAAAATATATCACAATCCAATGGAATCGACTAAATATAAGAGTTAGAGATGGATTAGGAGTGTTTAGACAACATTTATATATAATTTCTCCAAAAAAAAGCTAAAACCAACAAAACATTGCATGGAAGCAGTAAATAGCTTTGTTAGTATTTTTATGGTCAAAATGTGTCAGAATCCAATGAAATTGACTAATTATAAGAGTTAGAGATGGATTAGGAGTGTTTAGACAACACTTATACCCATTTACTCCCAAAAGAAGCTACAACCAACAAAATATTGCTTAGAAACAGTAAATAGAATTGTTAGTGTTTCTATAATCAAAATGTATCACAATCTAATGCATTTGAGTAATTATAAGATTTAGAGATGGATTAGGTGTGTTTAGACAATACTTATATCTAATTTCTCCTAAAAGAAGCTAAAACCAACAAAATATTGCTTAGAAGCTGTAAATAGCTTTGTTAGTATTTCTATTGTCAAGATGTGTCACATACCAATGCAATTGACTAATTATAAGAGTAAGAGATGGATTAGGAGTACTTAGAGAACACTTATACCCATTTTCTCCTAAAAGAAGCTATAACCAACAAAATATTGCTTAGAAAGAGTAAATAGCTTTGTTAGTGTTTCTATAATCAAAATGTATCATAATCTAACGGATTTGAGTAATTTTAAGAGTTAGAGATGGCTTATGAGTGTTTAGACAACACTTATATCCATTTTCTTCTAAAAGAAGCTAAAACCAACAAAACATTGCTTGGAAGCAGTAAATAGCTTTGTTAGTATTTTTACAGTCAAAATGTGTCTCAATCCAATGCAATTGACTAATTATAAGAGTTATAGATGGATTATGATTGTTTAGACAAGACTTATACCCATTTTCTCCTAAAAGAGTCTAAAACCAACAAAACTTGCTTCGAACAGTCAATAGATTTGTTAGTGTTTCTATGGTCAAAATGTGACGCAATCCAATGCATTTGACTAATTATAAGAGTTAGAGATGGATAAGGAGTGTTTAGAGAACACTCATACCCATTTTCTCCCGAAAGAGTCTAAAACCAACAAAACTTGCTTAGAAGCAGTCAATATATTTGTTAGTGTTTCTATAGTCAAAATGTGTCACAATCCAATGCATTTGACTAATTATAAGAGTTAGAGATGGATTAGGAGTGTTTAGAGAACACTTATACTCATTTTCTCCCAAAAGAAGCTATAACCAACAAGTTATTGCTTAGAAGCACTAAACAGCGTTGTTAGTATTTTTATTGTCAAAATGTGTCACAATCCAATGCAATCGACTAAATATAAGAGTTAGAGATGGATTAGGAGTTTTTAGACAACACTTATACCCATTTTCTCCCAAAAGAGTCTAAAACCAACAAAACTTGCTTAGAAGGAGTCAATAGATTTGTTAGTGTTTCTATGGTCAAAATATGTCACAATCCAATGCATTTGACTAATTACAAGAGTTAGAGATGAATTAGGAGTGTTTAGAGAACATTTATACTCATTTTCTCCCAAAAAAAGCTATAACCAACATAATATTGCCTAGAAGAAGTAAATAACTTTGTTAGTGTTTTTATGGTCATAATGTGTTACAATCCAGTGCAATCGACTAATTATTAGAGTTAGAGATAGATTAGGAGTGTTTAGAAAACACTTGTACCCATTTTCATCCAAAAGAGTCTAAAACCAACAAAACTTGCTTAGAAGCAGTCAATAAATTTGTTAGAGTTTCTATAGTCAAAATGTGTCACAATCCAATGCATTTGACTAATTATAAGAGTTATAGATGGATTAGAAGTGGTTAAAGAATACTTATACCCATTTTCTCCCAAAAGAAGCTATAACCAACAAAATATTGCTTAGAAGGAGTAAATAGCTTTGTTAGTGTTTATATGGTCAAAAGGTATCACAATCCAATGCATTCGACTAATTATAAGAGTTAGAAATGGATTAGGAGTGTTTAGACAACACTTATACCTATTTTCTCCCAAAAGAGTCTTAACCAATAAAACTTGCTTAGAAGCAGTCAATAGATTTGTTAGTGTTTCTATGGTCAAAATGTGACACAATCCAATGCATTTGACTAATTATAAGAGTTAGAGATGGATAAGAAGTGTTTAGACAACACTTATACCCATTTCCTCCCAAAAGAGGATAAAACCAACAAAACAAGCTTAGAAGAAGTCAATAGATTTGTTAGTGTGTCTAAGGTCAAAATGTGTCACAATCTAATGCATTTGACTAATTATAAGAGCTAGCGATGGATTAGGAGTGTTTAGACAACACTTATACCCATTTACTCCTAAAAGAAGCTACAACCAACAAAATATTGCTTAGAAACAGTAAATAGAATTGTTAGTGTTTCTATAATCAAAATGTATCACAATTTGAGTAATTATAAGAGTTAGAGATGGATTATGAGTGTTTAGACAATACTTATATCTAATTTCTCCTAAAAGAAGCTAAAACCAACAAAATATTGCTTAGAAGCAGTAAATAGCTTTGTTAGTATTTTTATGCTCAAAATGTGTCACATACCAATGCAATTGACTAATTATAAGAGTTAGAGATGGATTAGCACTACAAAAAAAGGGACGGATTGAATCACTTATTTTGAATCACAAATCAAAGTGATGTTATTTAACATTACTTATTTATAAATGAAGTAAATATATATGATTTAGTACCGTTTATATTAACTGATGTGATAATTAATTAGTTTAACATCATTTAAATAAAACTGATGCAATTTCTATTTATTTGTATCACTTTACAATAATCGATATAAAATAGAAATTTATATCACTTAGATAACTGATGTATTTATTAATTTTTGGTAACATCATTTGTAAAAATGATTCCAAATTTACATCAAAAAAAACTGATGTAAAATGAATTCTATTATTAATATTATAAAATAAAAAAATAAAAAGTAACGTTAAAAAAAAATCAGATAGATAATTAATCAACTACCTATCCTATATTATCTCGACAGAATTAATTGTTATAAATAAGATAGATTATCATCTTCCTTAATCAGATTCTTCTCAACTTAGCTCCATTTTTTTCTGGTTTTAAACAAAGATCGAGTTGTTGCACGTAAGTTATTGTAAATTATGATATCTATTTCATCTTCTTTACTCCAATTTTTTAAAATTGAAGTATGGTGTAATATTTATTCAGGTTAAGTATTGTTCAAGAATTCTGGTTTTTACCGGCAAGTTTTTCTTCTGGATTTAGGCATCACCATCACACGTAAGTTTTCTCTGATCAATTATTGTTTAGATAGTCGGCAATTATAAAAGTCTATAAAACTTTGATCATGGTAGAATTATAAATACTGATGATATTGTATCTAACTCCAAACCACAAAACATATGAAGACTACGTGAATAATTAGATTTATATCTTTTTATACTCTGATTCAATCTTTTGTTTTGTTTTTTCAGTCTTTTGTTTTTGTTCATCACTTATATTTAATATGTTTGCTAAAGCATATTTGTATGATGAACGAAAGATTTATATGTATAGATTCTAATTTTTTTAGAAATTTTAATGTTTGTTTGTGAATTTTTAAAGCTTATCAATTATATATTTTTTTATTTATTTTTTAAGGTGTTATGGATAAATCATGGATAAACAAACCACGTTTATCTCAAGATTACATATTGGGGGTGAAAAATTTCTTGGATTTTGCATTTTGTAAATCAAACGTAACAGTGATGAAATGTCCATGTTACCGTTGTTGTCTCCTCAAAACTAAGTCAAGAGAAGATATTGATGGTGATTTGATGTGTTATGGCTTTTTAAGTTCTTACACAAATTGGGTACTACATGGAGAGGATATATGCGTCACGAGTAATACCAGAGTACCGACTTCTGATATTGCTTCGGTTGAATTAGATTCAACTAGGACTCTCTTGGATGATCTTTTTCATGAGTTATGAAGTTGGATCTTCGGTGGATATGAAGTTGGATCATCTGAGAACCTTATGGACACTGATAGACCATCAACTGCAAGTGGAAGTTGTGAAAAAGGAGATGGTTTTGATGAGTTACTAGCTGATTTTAATCAAGAGCTATATACAGGCTGCACTAAGTTCACGTTACCGTTTTTCTTGGATTTTGCATTTTGTAAATCAAACGTAACAGTGGACATTTCATCACTGTTACGTTTGATTTACCATATCAAATGTATGTGTTATTGAAGTTGTACCATATCAAATGTATGTGTAGAATTAGCGACAAGGGAATATCTATGGTACTTGATTTGCTGAAAGAAGCTTTTACACAAGCGAGATTGCCAGGTTCATTTAATGACATGAAAAAAGTTGTTCGCAAATTAGGATTGACTTCTGAGTCAATTCATGCATGTCCAAATGATTGCATGTTATTTTGGGAGGCTAATGCGGAAAGGGAAATATGCAAAGTTTGTAAAGCTTCTCGCTGGAAAGAAACAACTTCAGTAAAGAGTACAAGAACTGAAACTGGATCAGAGAAAATAAAGAGTAAAGCTCCTGCAAAGGTTTTGCGCTATTTTCCTCTAAAGCCCCGACTTCAACGTTTATTCATGTCATCAAAAACTGCTACCCATATGAAATGGCACGCAACTTCTAGTAACAATGATGGGAAGCTTCAACATCCAAGAGATGGAAAGGCTTGGAAAGCATTTGATCAAAAATATCCTGAATTTGCATCTGATCCAAGAAATGTCAGATTAGGTTTGGCGACTGACGGTTTTAACCCATTTGGTACCATGAGTGTTAATTATAGCATATGGCCAGTGATACTATTTCCTTATAATTTTCCACCATGGATGGCAATGAAGAAAACATCAACGACCCTCTCTATGGTTATCCCTGGAAAGCATATGTCTGGTAATGATATCGACGTCTACTTGCAGCCACTTATCAAAGAGTTGAAAGAATTATGGTCTGTTGGGATTAAAACGCTAGATGCTTCCACAAAGCAGACATTCGACATGCGAGCAGCTATCATGTGGACAATTAGTGATTTTCCCGGTCTGGGAAATTTGTCGGGTTGGAATACGTATACGACCGCGACTTGTCCAAGCTGTAATTTTGATGGCAGCGGAGAACGTTTACGCCATGGAAAAAAAAATTGTTTTATGGGTCATCGTCGTTTTCTTCCTCAAGATCATGGTTATCGCCAAGATAAAATTAATTTTGACGGAAAGATAGAAACAAGATCTTCACCGACCACATTGTCAGGTTCTACAGTCATCCATCAACTAGAAAAAGTTAATATTACTTTTGGTAAGAACCATGGTGTAGTTGGAGTTGGAAAAAAAAGAGATCGAAGTGGTGCTTCGGTAAGTGATTCTACTAGTAGTACTCAACAATGGAAGAAAAAAAGTATATTGTTTGAGTTGTCTTATTGGGAGTTTGTTATGATAAGGCATAATTTGGATGTCATGCACATAGAGAAAAATGTGTTTGACAATTTAGTCTACACATTTTTGGATGACAAAAAAAAATCAAAAGATAATCTGAGTGCTAGAAAAGATCTTCGTGAGCTGGGTATACGTTCTGACTTGTGGCCTGATGATAATGAGAAGTATAAAGCAGCATGTTTTACTCTGGATAATGATAGGAAAGACATTTTCTTAAGTGTCTTAAAGAATGTAAAACTCACTGATGGTTATGCTTCTAATTTATCAACTTGTGTTGACGTTAAAAGTCGAAAGATTTCAGGCTTAAAAAGCCACGACTGTCACGTGATTATGAGAGATTTGTTGTCAATCGCAGTTAAGAATGTGCTGCCAACACATGTGACATCGGCCATTGTCGAGCTTTGTTATTTTTTTAGAGATATATCTGCAAGGGTCCTCGATAACGATGAGCTTGATAAATTACAAGATCGTATTGTTTTGACTTTATGTCATATGGAGATGTTTTTTCCTCCATCATTTTTTACTATGATGGTACATTTAGTAGTACATCTCACAGAAGAGGCAAAACTTGGTGGGCCAGTTCCATTTCGTTGGATGTATCCGATTGAGAGGTGATTTTTTTTTTTAATTCTATGTTTATATATATATACACAACTAGAAACTTACTTAATTCACTTATCTACAGGACTCTGGGATACTTCAAATCATATGTTCGGAATCGTGCTAAGCCTGAAGGTTCTATATGTGAGCAGTATTTAGCTGATGAGTGTGTAACATTTTGCTCCATGTATCTGAATGATATAGAGACACGATTCACTCGGTATGGCCGCATTGATGATCGACCTCTAGCTCAGACAAGTATAAGACCAAATTCAGAACTTCCATTAATTTTTCTAAACCTTGGAAGATTTGTTGGAGGGGGTAAGGTTTATACTCTTAATCATGTAGAGAGGCAACAAGCACATCGGCATATATTGGTCAACTGTCAACTACTTGATCACTTAAGAGAGTACGTTTTTCTTTTTTAAATTTTAACAATTTTTTTAACTATGGTTGATGGAAGTTCTGTTCTCATTTTATGATAATTGTCTATCTAGAAAATATAAAAGTGAGTTATGGAGTAAACCATTTCGTCAAAGCAAGAGGAGTCGTGCCATTGACATTGACAGAGAAATGCATCTCAATTTTGCAAAATGGATCAAGCATAAAGTAGAGGTAAACGAGTTAGATGGGATAACCGATGATTTACGATGCTTAGCTTTGGGTCCATCTGACAAAGTTGTGAAGTATACTGCCTACAATGTTAATGGTTTAAAGTTTCGGACAATAGAGAGAGATACTGACCTGAAACCCAAAATAGTGGTGTTTATGTTGCAGCTGAGACTATGAGTTATGCTAGTTCTCGAGATCCTAACCCTATTACAGGAGCTGTACCTTACTATGGAAATCTGGTTGAAGTTATAGAGTTAAACTATTACGAGGTTTTCAAAGTTGTATTATTCAAGTGCAAGTGGGCTGATACTCGTACGGAACGAGGATATAAAATGGATGTAAATGATCACCATATGGTGAATTTTTCACGTTTGCTACACACTGGAGATAATGAAGAGGATGAGCCATACATATTGGCGTCTCAGGCAAAGATGGTGTATTATGTAGCTGATCCTTGCAAAGAAGAATGGAATATTGCAGTTCATTTTCAACCTAGAGACGTGTATGACATGGGTGATCAAGATGATTCAGAACAGTGTAATAGTGAATCTATTCCTGGAGTCTCCGTTACTTCTTAGAAATATCTTCACCGTGTTCAATATGTTGGCTGCTGGTTTTTTATGAGTTTTTGATCAGACTTTTCTCTTCATTTATTTTATAATCGGACTTTTGTTAGTTTAAGTGGAACAATTGTTGCTTGGTCAATTTGTTTTTGTTCTCTCTTTTTTTTAATAATGTAGTTGTTAACAGATTACGTGAGGAGATACTTCAATTTAGTCTTTATCTTCCGTCTCTGCAGCTCTAATTTCACTATCTCTTATTTATTGTGAATTTGTGTGAGTGCGTACATTTGGAGAAGCAGAAAACATTGGGCAATTTACGTATCAATTGCTTCAATTTACTTTCTTCTGTGTAAAGGTTTTCCTTTTCTCTTCCTTTATTGTTAAATTTCAATCTATTTGTTTCGGTTGAGTTTTATCTTTTATTGATTAAGCTTTTAATTGTTGACTTCAATTTTCTGTGATGGATACGGCGTAGAATATAATAGCCACTATACTCGGTGGAAGCTCCCTAATTGTCACTTGCTGGTTTAATATAGAGAATATAGTTTTAATTGTCTCATTTTGCAAATTCTTAAAAATCTGTCAAGTGTTTGCGATACAAATGAATCGGAGGAGAGAGTAAAGGGTAAATAAAATAGAGACTGGTTTACTTCTTCTTCTTCGTGTACGAGTAGGTTTTTCCTGCGATTCTCATCGAGTTTTGGTTAGTGCTTTGTTATCAAGGTGAAAATCGATTTGAAGATGGCGAGCTAAAGTCCTAATGTTGGTGTTGTAGCTCCCGTGATGGAGAATGGTGGCGCTGAGTCCTCTAATGGTAAAGAGGAACAATTGGAATCTGAGATTTTGAAGAAGCTTGAGATTACAAAGATGGTCAAGAGGAGAACGATGGAGAAGAAGGAAGCAAAGGTGAATAAATTGATTAGCTCTTTTTTGGGGGTTTTGATTGATCACTTGGTTTAGTATTTGCGTCTTTAATTTATGTACCCATTAAGAAAAAATATGATCGTTTGTGTTATTGATTAGTAGATTATGACAAATTTGGAGTTTAGGAATGTTACAGTGATGATTTTTGGAATTAGTTTCAGATGTTGTTTTTCTCACTTTTTGTTGGTTCTTTTCTGAATAGAGGACTAGTGAGCGGTCAAATTAGCTACTACGTACGTACGATATATCCAATTAGTAAATGTGAAAATTCTCTACTTTATATATCTATAAGATCTCTGCTATGAAGCTGCCTTGGTTTTTGAGTTCTGTTGTTAACTTATGATTGTTGAGATTACAAGATGTCTGATTTCTTGGTGTTTTCCATTTAAGCTTCTCCATCGCCTTTTTTTTGGTGTGTAGAGACTTTGGATTTCAAGTTTTTGTTGAAGCCAAAGAACAGAAATACTCCCTGCATAGTGGAGGAGGGTGAAAATAGGCTTCTTACTGGTGGTTTGTTGCAAGGAGATGCTAGATTAGCTCTGTTTAGGTTGGAAGGTGATGTGATTTAAGAATTTTGTGTCTTCATCAACGCCGACAGAGTTTCTCCAATTGATCTTGCTACTAGTTGGAGAGCTTATAGGGAGAACCTCCAGCCTTCTACTGTACGTGGAATTCCTGATGTCAGCATTAATCCTGATCCAAAATATGTTGAGGTACTTTGTTCTTCTACTTTTTTGTTTCCACCGCCATTCTATCTATCTGTAATGTGTTAGTTATGTGAACTAAAACAACAGGAATGATTTTCTATGCCTCCCGTAATTTCAAAGTTTTGACTGCAACTTCCATATCAATCTAGAATTCCCATGGGGAGAAATAAATCTTATGGACTTTGATGTCTCATATATAGCAGTGTCCTTTAGAAAGTTTGGAGCTTGATCTTGCACATTATGAAGTTCCTGCTCCTACGCCTTCTGCAAACTCGTACCTTGTTTATGCGGCGGACAATGCAGAGAATCCACGATCTCTTTCAGCTTCTGGTTCGTTTAATGACAGTACTCCAAAAGCAGCACAGAGAAATACTGAAGATTCCAGTGTAACGGTTGATGGATCACCATCTGCAAAGGTAGTACTTTGTTTAGTTGCGTGGTAGATGCATGTCCTCCATTAATTAACTTTCGGCTTTCTCGTTTAATCATCTGCATGATTAATATCCTTGCTGGATGAAATATATACGGTGGTATGAGAACTTTCTTGGTGTTTAAATTGCTTAGTCAAACAGTTAACTTCCTGTTTTAATTTAGCTAAGTTTTAGAGTTGTGAGCCTTGACATTTTTATCTAAGTTATTGAACGTGTAACATTTCCTTGAATTTTTGATGGAGGTTCCAAAAAAGGTGGGCTTAATTTTTCTTTAGTATAGATTACCGCATAGACTAAACAAACTTATTAAAAAGTTAATTTATATATATGTATTTGGTTAAAATAAGAAATCACTAAAATTTTCAGATCCTGCTAAATTTTAACCCAGCGGGAATTAAATTTAAGTGTAATTAGTAATAATATTTTCCTTATAAATATAGACCACTAATTAATTGTCTGAGGAGGAACCGTCACAGAGCGTAACCCAATCTCTCAGGTCACGATTCAGAATTCAACCAGCAGACACAAAGTGAGTTTTGTGTTCTATTTATGTTGTTTGTGTAGACTGTTTGCATTCTCATCATCTAAACATACTAATATCTTTATCATTTAGTACCTCCATTAGAAGATTGATATTTGAGCTCTCTGGTTCTCTATTATTTGTTTTTTCAAAGTCATATGAATTTATCTTCCATCTTCTCCTTCTGTTTTTTACTCTTTCTCCGATTTTTTCCAAGTTAGATGAATGTTTCTATGTTGCTATAAAGAGATTTGTTATTTATCTAATAGTTTAAGTACATTTGAGTCATAGAAAATCACAATTTTTTGCGCAGTTTTCCATCACACCGTGTAATGATTTGAGATTAGAAATTCAAGATTTGTTGCTTTGTTTTATATGCAAGAGATTCCCTTGGAAACAATTGCAACCTGTCACGTTAAAAACACTTTGTTTAAGATTCATTGAATTTGAAAGAGTCAATCTTTTAAACTGGATGTCCTATTTTCTTACAATGATAGTACGTAGTCTGCAATTGCATGTCAATTAGGCTTATACAAAAAATCTTAGGAATCATAGATAAAAGCTGAAATCCAAGGATCATATTCCTTTCTCTGTAATGGAATTATTTTTTGCTAATCCTTTTTTCTTTTACATTGATTAGGATCATGGACTTCACCGACTCAGAAACACAACAACCTGATGATCTACCAAATCTGGAAACAGATTACACTATGCCTCCTCCACTTGCCCCAGAATGTAAAACCTTCAAATGGAAAATAGAAGTGATAGGTAATTCTATAATCTGCGTTGGTTTTTGATATATTCAAAGTCAAATATTCACTCCTTTATAACTTATTTGCTTTAGTATATCTGTTAATTTGATTTATTATAGACTAATTCGATTTTGGGGGTTTGATGTATATGTGGTTTATCAACAAGATGTCGATGGAAACATAGAAGGCAAAATGATGACATCAAAAGATGTCTGGATAATGCAAAACCACCGAGTTATTGTGCATTTTGATGAATATACCAATCAGCCAATTGGTGATTCTGGAGGTTTACTTGGATCATGGTTAAGTCAGTTAAGCAATGATATTATGTTGCTACCCATCAACTACACTGATTGGAGGTTGGTTAGTCCACACATAAAAGACAGAGCATGGGCAGTAATTCAGGTAACATTTGTCTATAGATTTTTGTACAATGGGATGTTTTAAGATTATAGTTAGGTATGATGACTCGGTTAATTTGCAAGTTTTTTTCAAAACGTAATTTATAATTATAATATATAAATTTCAGTACATAGTGCGAAGGACGTTGATGATTTTTTATTTTTGACTCTTTTTTTTACAGATTTTATTCTACCTCCTTGACTCAATTTTTGACTATAGATTTTTATAGAACGTTGAAGAATATCTGTCTATAGATTTTTGACTCAATTTTTTATTCTACCTCATTGACTTTGAATCTTAGTGGATAACGTTTGCTAAACATTACTAATGATTTTATAAATAGCCGAAGAGTTTGAAATAGTTTTTTTTTATTATTATTATCATTGCAGTCCAAATTCAGATTTGATGATCCAATGATGAGGAAAGATTATGTGATGGGTGCACTAGGTAGCAAATGCAAGGATGTCAAACTACGTTTTTGGAGAGAATACAAACGTAACAATCTGAATGAAACGTTGCAGAATCGACCCGAAAAAGTTCCTGAAGATCAATGGTCTCATTTGGTTCACTTGATTTTCACCGATAAGTGGAGGGTATAGTTTATTTGTTGGATATTTATATGTAGTATAGTTTCTATATCAAATGCAATTAATCTTTTTCAACATGTGAGCTTTCAGAAAATGCAAGAACGGAACACAAAGAACCAGAAAAATCATATCATGCCTCACTTATGTGGAAGGAAGAGTTTTTCAAGAAAAAGAGACGAGATTGTGAGTTATTTAGTTATGATATATAGAAACCTAGTTTATTCTGTTGAATTTGTATATTGTTTAACGTAGAAAATCAAGACTGGGAAAACGCCATGTCGAGCGGAGTTTTTCATTGAGAGTCGCAAGAAACATGATGGAAGTTTCGTATCAGATGAGGCAAAATTACGCGCGGTTGGTTTTATTAAAGTCTCTGTTGGATTTACTAGTAACTATGTAGAATATTTATCTTTTTTTGCTCGTTTTAGGAAGCACTTACGACGTTATTGAATCTAAATCCGCAAGTCACATACAACGGTACTGCTAGCTTGGATGACGAATATAGTCAGGTGTTCGGTCCAGAGCGTCCAGGCCGAGTACGTTGTGTTGGTCGTGGGCCCACACCTTCAAGATTAGTGAGACATTCCAATGCAACTAGAAGACAAGATATAGAAAATTCTGAATTAGTTGCCCAGCTGAAGACACAAGTAAAGACATTAGGTGATCAAGTTAATGCAATGTCTACGTTCCTTGGACAAATACTTGGTAATTCAACCGGTGAACAGGTAATAATATAATAATACTTTGTAAGTTCAATTGCATTATTATAATTTTATATATATAGAGGCAAATACTAATGCTTAAACAAAATATTCAGGCAAGTGCGTGGACTGCAAATTTTGCAACAGCTTTTGCAAACATCCCAAATCCAGCATTTGTAAACATTCCAAATCTGCCTAATCCTCAGGTAAAGAGTATTTACATATTAATTTCATATATACTAAAAATTTAGATAATTAACTTATACATTGAATGATTTTTTTCAGGAAAGGGATGGTGGTGCTAGCTAGCTAGTGGATTAACGTTTAAGCTAGAGTTAAAAGCAATGCTAGTTAATTAGTATAATCAAAGTTTGTTTAGCAAAACTTTTTAGTTACTTTTAATTTGCACACAATGGATTGATTATGTAGTTTGTTTTCAGTTTTTTTTTTAATTATTAATTAAGTTTGCTTTTTTGTTTTTCATTAATTAAATTTTGTTGGATTTAAAAAAAAAACTAAAAGTCGTTAGTTATTATTTTCATTAGCTCTACTTTATAAATGATGTGAAATTATTTCAATACATATTTTTGTCAATAATATTCTCATCAATTTCTAAAAATGATGCTACAACTAAAATCAGTTTTGAAAATTGACATAAATATAACATCGATTTCGTAGAAGTGATGTAATGTTTTAAATCAATTATTATAAATGATTCATGTACTAACATTGTTTACCAGACATGATACAACAATTAAAATCAGTTATGAAAATTGACACTAGTTTTAGTATCATTTATTTGTAAGTGATATAAATATTGATATCAATTATTATAACCGTTACAAATACTAACATCGCTTAGGCAAAGTGATGTAAATTATACCATCACTTATAGAAAATGATGTAAATATCACATCAGTTTTTTTAACCGTTACAAATACTAACATCGTTTAGACAAAGTGATGTAAATAATATCATCACTTATAAAAAATGATGTAAATATCACATCAGTTTTTATAACCGACTCAAATTAAACATCAGTTATAACAAGCGATGCAAATATTATGTGAAGTTGCATCAGTTGTTAATAAATCGATGTAAATTATTTGCATCAACAAGATACGAATCGTTTATTTAACTGATGTAAAATTTCTTTACATCAATTATAAGTAATACAAATATTCAATATAAGTGATTTAAAATGATCTTTTTTTGTAGTATAGGAGTGTTAAGAGAACACTTATACTCATTTTCTCCCAAAAGAAGCTATAACCAACATAATATTGCTTAGAAGTAGTAAATAGCTTTGTTAGTGTTTTTATGGTCAAAATGTATCACAATCCAATGCATTCGACTAATTATAAGAGTTAGAGATGGATTAGAAGTGTTTAGACAACACTTATACCCGTTTCTTCCCAAAAGAGGGTAAAACCAACAAAACTTGCTTAGAACAAGTCAATAGATTTGTTAGTGTTTCTATGGTCAAAATGTGTCACAATCCACTGCATTTGACTAATTATAAGAGCTACCGATGGATTAGGAGTGTTTAGACAACACTTATACCCATTTACTCCCAAAAGAAGCTACAACATACAAAATATTGCTTAGAAACAGTAAATAGAATTGTTAGTGTTTCTATAATCAAAATGTATCACAATCTAATGCATTTGAGTAATTATAAGAGTTAGAGGTGGATTAGGAGTGTTTAGAGAATACATATACCCATTTTCTCCCAAAAGAAGCTATAACCAACAAAATATTGCTTAGAAGCACTAAATAGCTTTGTTAGTATTTTTATGGTCAAAATATGTCACAATCCAATGCAATCAACTAAATATAAGAGTTAGAGATGGATTAGGAGTTTTTAGACAACACTTATACCCATTTTCTCCCAAAAGAGTCTAAAATCAACAAAACTTGCTTAGAAGGAGTCAATAGATTTGTTAGTGTTTCTATGGTCAAAATGTGTCACAATCCAATGCATTTGACTAATTATAAGAGTTATAGATGGATTATGAGTGGTTAAAGAACACTTATACCCATTTTCTCCCAAAAGAAGCTATAACCAACAAAATATTGCTTAGAAGGAGTAAATAGCTTTGTTAGTGTTTATATGGTCAAAAAGTATCACAATCCAATGCATTCGACTAATTATAAGAGTTAGAGATGGATTTAGAGTGTTTAGACAACCCTTATACCCATTTTATCCCAAAAGAGGCTAAAACCAACAAACATTTTCTTAGACGCAGTAAATAGCGGTCTTAGTGTTTCTATCGTCAAAATGATTCACAATCAAATGCATTTGACTAATGATAGAATTAGAGATAGATTAGGAGTCTTTAGCCAACACGTATACCCATTTTCGCCCAAAAGAGGCTAAAACCAACAAAACTTGCTTAGAAGCAGTCAATAGATTTGTTAGTGTTTCTATGGTCAAAATGTGTCACAATCCAATGCAGTTGACTAATTATAAGAGTTAGAGATGGATAATAAGTGTTTAGACAATACTTATACCCATTTCCTCCCAAAAGAGGCTAAAACCAACAAAACTTGCTTAGAACAACTCAATAGATTTGTTAGTGTTTTTATGGTCAAAAGGTATCACAATCCAATGCATTCGACTAATTATAAGAGTTAGAGATGGATTAGAAGTGTTTAGACAACACTTGTACCTATTTTATCCCAAAAGAGGCTAAACCAACAAACATTTGCTTAGACGCAGTAAATAGCCTTGTTTGTGTATTTATGTTCAAAAGGTATCACAGTCAAATGCATTCGAATAATTATAAGAGTTAGAGATGGATTAGGAGTGTTTAGACACCACTTATACCCATTTTCTCCTAAAAGAGGCTAAAACCAACAAAACTTGCTTAGAAGCAGTTAATAGATTTGTTAGTGTTTATATGGTCATAATGTGTCACAATCCAATACCATTGACTAATTATAAGAGTTAGAGATGGATAAGAAGTGTTTAGACAACACTTATACCCATTTTCTCCCAAAAGAGGCTAAAACCAACAAAACTTTCTCAAAAGCAGTCAATAGATTTGTTAGTGTTTCTATAGTCAAAATGTGTCACAATCCAATGCAATTGAATAATTATAAGAGTTAGGGATGAACAAGAAGTGTTTAGACAACACTTATAACCATTTTCTCCCAAAAGAGGCTAAAACCAAGAAAACTTGCTTAGAAGCGGTCAATAGATTTGTTACTGTTTCTATGGTGAAAATGTGTCATAATCCAATGCATTTGACTAATTATAAGAGTAAGAGATGGATTAGGAGTGTTTAAAGAACACTTATACCCATTTACTCTCAAAAGAAGCTATAACCAACAAAATATTGCTTAGAAGCACTAAATAGCTTTGTTAGTGTTTATATGGTCCAAATGTATCACAATCCAATGCATTCGACTAATTATAAGAGTTAGAGATGGATTAGAAGTGTTTAGACAATACTTATACCCATTTTATCCCAAAAGAAGCTAAAACCAAAAAAACTTGCTTAAAAGCAGTCAATAGATCTGTTAGTGTTTCTATAGTCAAAATGTTTCACAATCCAATGCATTGGACTAATTATAGAGTTAGAGATGGATAAGTAGTGTTTAGACAACAATTATACCCATCTTCTCCCAAAAGAAGCTATAACCAACAAAATATTGCTTAGAAGCACTAAATAGTTTTGTTAGTACTTATATGGTCAAAATGTATCACAATCCAATACATTCGACTAATTGTAAGAGTTAGAGATGGATTAGGAGTGTTTAGATAACACTTATACCCATTTTCGGCCAAAAGAGGCTAAAACCAAAAAATTTTGCTTAAAAGCAGTCAATAGATTTGTTAGTGTTTCTATGGTCAAACTATTTCACAATCCAATGCATTGGACTAATTATAGAGTTAGAGATGGATTAGGAGTGTTTAGACAACACTTATACCCATTTTCTCCCAAAAGAGGCTAAAACCAACAAAACTTGCTCAAAAGCAGTCAATAGATTTGTTAGTGTTTCTATAGTCAAAATGTGTCACAATCCAATGCAATTGAATAATTATAAGAGTTAGGGATGAACAAGAAGTGTTTAGACAACACTTATAACCATTTCCTCCCAAAAGAGGCTAAAACCAAGAAAACTTGCTTAGAAGCGGTCAATAGATTTGTTAGTGTTTCTATGGAGAAAATGTGTCATAATCCAATGCATTTGACTAATTATAAGAGTAAGAGATGGATTAGGAGTGTTTAAAGAACACTTATACCCATTTACTCTCAAAAGAAGCTATAACCGACAAAATATTGCTTAGAAGCACTAAATAGCTTTGTTAGTGTTTATATGGTCAAAATGTATCACAATCCAATGCATTCGACTAATTATAAGAGTTAGAGAAGGATTAGAAGTGTTTAGACAACACTTGTACCTATTTTATCCCAAAAGAGGCTAAACCAACAAACATTTGCTTAGTCGCAGTAAATAGCCTTGTTTGTGTATTTATGTTCAAAAGGTATCACAGTCAAATGCATTCGAATAATTATAAGAGTTAGAGATGGATTAGGAGTGTTTAGACACCACTTATACCCATTTTCTCCTAAAAGAGGCTAAAACCAACAAAACTTGCTTAGAAGCAGTTAATAGATTTGTTAGTGTTTATATGGTCATAATGTTTCACAATCCAATACCATTGACTAATTATAAGAGTTAGAGATGGATAAGAAGTGTTTAGACAACACTTATACCCATTTTCTCCCAAAAGAGGCTAAAACCAACAAAACTTTCTCAAAAGCAGTCAATAGATTTGTTAGTGTTTCTATAGTCAAAATGTGTCACAATCCAATGCAATTGAATAATTATAAGAGTTAGGGATGAACAAGAAGTGTTTAGACAACACTTATAACCATTTTCTCCCAAAAGAGGCTAAAACCAAGAAAAATTGCTTAGAAGCGGTCAATAGATTTGTTACTGTTTCTATGGTGAAAATGTGTCATAATCCAATGCATTTGACTAATTATAAGAGTAAGAGATGGATTAGGAGTGTTTAAAGAACACTTATACCCATTTACTCTCAAAAGAAGCTATAACCAACAAAATATTGCTTAGAAGCACTAAATAGCTTTGTTAGTGTTTATATGGTCAAAATGTATCACAATCCAATGCATTCGACTAATTATAAGAGTTAGAGATGGATTAGAAGTGTTTAGACAATACTTATACCCATTTTATCCCAAAAGAGGCTAAAACCAAAAAAACTTGCTTAAAAGCAGTCAATAGATCTGTTAGTGTTTCTATAGTCAAAATGTTTCACAATCCAATGCATTGGACTAATTATAGAGTTAGAGATGGATTAGTAGTGTTTAGACAACAATTATACCCATCTTCTCCCAAAAGAAGCTATAACCAACAAAATATTGCTTAGAAGCACTAAATAGTTTTGTTAGTATTTATATGGTCAAAATGTATCACAATCCAATGCATTAGACTAATTGTAAGAGTTAGAGATGGATTAGGAGTGTTTAGATAACACTTATACCCATTTTCGGCCAAAAGAGGCTAAAACCAAAAAATTTTGCTTAAAAGCAGTCAATAGATTTGTTAGTGTTTCTATGGTCAAACTATTTCACAATCCAATGCATTGGACTAATTATAGAGTTAGAGATGGATTAGGAGTGTTTAGACAACACTTATACCCATTTTCTCCCAAAAGAGGCTAAAACCAACAAAACTTGCTCAAAAGCAGTCAATAGATTTGTTAGTGTTTCTATAGTCAAAATGTGTCACAATCCAATGCAATTGAATAATTATAAGAGTTAGGGATGAACAAGAAGTGTTTAGACAACACTTATAACCATTTCCTCCCAAAAGAGGCTAAAACCAAGAAAACTTGCTTAGAAGCGGTCAATAGATTTGTTAGTGTTTCTATGGAGAAAATGTGTCATAATCCAATGCATTTGACTAATTATAAGAGTAAGAGATGGATTAGGAGTGTTTAAAGAACACTTATACCCATTTACTCTCAAAAGAAGCTATAACCAACAAAATATTGCTTAGAAGCACTAAATAGCTTTGTTAGTGTTTATATGGTCAAAATGTATCACAATCCAATGCATTCGACTAATTATAAGAGTTAGAGAAGGATTAGAAGTGTTTAGACAACACTTGTACCTATTTTATCCCAAAAGAGGCTAAACCAACAAACATTTGCTTAGTCGCAGTAAATAGCCTTGTTTGTGTATTTATGTTCAAAAGGTATCACAGTCAAATGCATTCGAATAATTATAAGAGTTAGAGATGGATTAGGAGTGTTTAGACACCACTTATACCCATTTTCTCCTAAAAGAGGCTAAAACCAACAAAACTTGCTTAGAAGCAGTTAATAGATTTGTTAGTGTTTATATGGTCATAATGTTTCACAATCCAATACCATTGACTAATTATAAGAGTTAGAGATGGATAAGAAGTGTTTAGACAACACTTATACCCATTTTCTCCCAAAAGAGGCTAAAACCAACAAAACTTTCTCAAAAGCAGTCAATAGATTTGTTAGTGTTTCTATAGTCAAAATGTGTCACAATCCAATGCAATTGAATAATTATAAGAGTTAGGGATGAACAAGAAGTGTTTAGACAACACTTATAACCATTTTCTCCCAAAAGAGGCTAAAACCAAGAAAAATTGCTTAGAAGCGGTCAATAGATTTGTTACTGTTTCTATGGTGAAAATGTGTCATAATCCAATGCATTTGACTAATTATAAGAGTAAGAGATGGATTAGGAGTGTTTAAAGAACACTTATACCCATTTACTCTCAAAAGAAGCTATAACCAACAAAATATTGCTTAGAAGCACTAAATAGCTTTGTTAGTGTTTATATGGTCAAAATGTATCACAATCCAATGCATTCGACTAATTATAAGAGTTAGAGATGGATTAGAAGTGTTTAGACAATACTTATACCCATTTTATCCCAAAAGAGGCTAAAACCAAAAAAACTTGCTTAAAAGCAGTCAATAGATCTGTTAGTGTTTCTATAGTCAAAATGTTTCACAATCCAATGCATTGGACTAATTATAGAGTTAGAGATGGATTAGTAGTGTTTAGACAACAATTATACCCATCTTCTCCCAAAAGAAGCTATAACCAACAAAATATTGCTTAGAAGCACTAAATAGTTTTGTTAGTATTTATATGGTCAAAATGTATCACAATCCAATGCATTAGACTAATTGTAAGAGTTAGAGATGGATTAGGAGTGTTTAGATAACACTTATACCCATTTTCGGCCAAAAGAGGCTAAAACCAAAAATTTTTGCTTAAAAGCAGTCAATAGATTTGTTAGTGTTTCTATGGTCAAACTATTTCACAATCCAATGCATTGGACTAATTATAGAGTTAGAGATGGATTAGGAGTGTTTAGACAACACTTATACCCATTTTCTCCCAAAAGAGGCTAAAACCAACAAAACTTGCTCAAAAGCAGTCAATAGATTTGTTAGTGTTTCTATAGTCAAAATGTGTCACAATCCAATGCAATTGAATAATTATAAGAGTTAGGGATGAACAAGAAGTGTTTAGACAACACTTATAACCATTTCCTCCCAAAAGAGGCTAAAACCAAGAAAACTTGCTTAGAAGCGGTCAATAGATTTGTTAGTGTTTCTATGGAGAAAATGTGTCATAATCCAATGCATTTGACTAATTATAAGAGTAAGAGATGGATTAGGAGTGTTTAAAGAACACTTATACCCATTTACTCTCAAAAGAAGCTATAACCAACAAAATATTGCTTAGAAGCACTAAATAGCTTTGTTAGTGTTTATATGGTCAAAATGTATCACAATCCAATGCATTCGACTAATTATAAGAGTTAGAGAAGGATTAGAAGTGTTTAGACAACACTTGTACCTATTTTATCCCAAAAGAGGCTAAACCAACAAACATTTGCTTAGTCGCAGTAAATAGCCTTGTTTGTGTATTTATGTTCAAAAGGTATCACAGTCAAATGCATTCGAATAATTATAAGAGTTAGAGATGGATTAGGAGTGTTTAGACACCACTTATACCCATTTTCTCCTAAAAGAGGCTAAAACCAACAAAACTTGCTTAGAAGCAGTTAATAGATTTGTTAGTGTTTATATGGTCATAATGTTTCACAATCCAATACCATTGACTAATTATAAGAGTTAGAGATGGATAAGAAGTGTTTAGACAACACTTATACCCATTTTCTCCCAAAAGAGGCTAAAACCAACAAAACTTTCTCAAAAGCAGTCAATAGATTTGTTAGTGTTTCTATAGTCAAAATGTGTCACAATCCAATGCAATTGAATAATTATAAGAGTTAGGGATGAACAAGAAGTGTTTAGACAACACTTATAACCATTTTCTCCCAAAAGAGGCTAAAACCAAGAAAAATTGCTTAGAAGCGGTCAATAGATTTGTTACTGTTTCTATGGTGAAAATGTGTCATAATCCAATGCATTTGACTAATTATAAGAGTAAGAGATGGATTAGGAGTGTTTAAAGAACACTTATACCCATTTACTCTCAAAAGAAGCTATAACCAACAAAATATTGCTTAGAAGCACTAAATAGCTTTGTTAGTGTTTATATGGTCAAAATGTATCACAATCCAATGCATTCGACTAATTATAAGAGTTAGAGATGGATTAGAAGTGTTTAGACAATACTTATACCCATTTTATCCCAAAAGAGGCTAAAACCAAAAAAACTTGCTTAAAAGCAGTCAATAGATCTGTTAGTGTTTCTATAGTCAAAATGTTTCACAATCCAATGCATTGGACTAATTATAGAGTTAGAGATGGATTAGTAGTGTTTAGACAACAATTATACCCATCTTCTCCCAAAAGAAGCTATAACCAACAAAATATTGCTTAGAAGCACTAAATAGTTTTGTTAGTATTTATATGGTCAAAATGTATCACAATCCAATGCATTAGACTAATTGTAAGAGTTAGAGATGGATTAGGAGTGTTTAGATAACACTTATACCCATTTTCGGCCAAAAGAGGCTAAAACCAAAAAATTTTGCTTAAAAGCAGTCAATAGATTTGTTAGTGTTTCTATGGTCAAACTATTTCACAATCCAATGCATTGGACTAATTATAGAGTTAGAGATGGATTAGGAGTGTTTAGACAACACTTATACCCATTTTCTCCCAAAAGAGGCTAAAACCAACAAAACTTGCTCAAAAGCAGTCAATAGATTTGTTAGTGTTTCTATAGTCAAAATGTGTCACAATCCAATGCAATTGAATAATTATAAGAGTTAGGGATGAACAAGAAGTGTTTAGACAACACTTATAACCATTTCCTCCCAAAAGAGGCTAAAACCAAGAAAACTTGCTTAGAAGCGGTCAATAGATTTGTTAGTGTTTCTATGGAGAAAATGTGTCATAATCCAATGCATTTGACTAATTATAAGAGTAAGAGATGGATTAGGAGTGTTTAAAGAACACTTATACCCATTTACTCTCAAAAGAAGCTATAACCAACAAAATATTGCTTAGAAGCACTAAATAGCTTTGTTAGTGTTTATATGGTCAAAATGTATCACAATCCAATGCATTCGACTAATTATAAGAGTTATAGATGGATTAGAAGTGTTTAGACAACACTTGTACCTATTTTATCCCAAAAGAGGCTAAACCAACAAACATTTGCTTAGACGCAGTAAATAGCCTTGTTAGTGTATTTATGTTCAAAAGGTATCACAGTCAAATGCATTCGACTAATTATAAGAGTTAGAGATGGATTAGGAGTGTTTAGACACCACTTATACCCATTTTCTCCTAAAAGAGGCTAAAACCAACAAAACTTGCTTAGAAGCAGTTAATAGATTTGTTAGTGTTTATATGGTCATAATGTGTCACAATCGAATACAATTGACTAATTATAAGAGTTAGAGATGGATAAGAAGTGTTTAGACAACACTTATACCCATTTTCTCCCAAAAGAGGCTAAAACCAACAAAACTTTCTCAAAAGCAGTCAATAGATTTGTTAGTGTTTCTATAGTCAAAATGTGTCACAATCCAATGCAATTGAATAATTATAAGAGTTAGGGATGAACAAGAAGTGTTTAGACAACACTTATAACCATTTTCTCCCAAAAGAGGCTAAAACCAAGAAAACTTGCTTAGAAGCGGTCAATAGATTTGTTAGTGTTTCTATGGAGAAAATGTGTCATAATCCAATGCATTTGACTAATTATAAGAGTAAGAGATGGATTAGGAGTGTTTAAAGAACACTTATACCCATTTACTCTCAAAAGAAGCTATAACCAACAAAATATTGCTTAGAAGCACTAAATAGCTTTGTTAGTGTTTATATGGTCAAAATGTATCACAATCCAATGCATTCGACTAATTATAAGAGTTAGAGATGGATTAGAAGTGTTTAGACAACACTTGTACCTATTTTATCCCAAAAGAGGCTAAACCAACAAACATTTGCTTAGTCGCAGTAAATAGCCTTGTTTGTGTATTTATGTTCAAAAGGTATCACAGTCAAATGCATTCGAATAATTATAAGAGTTAGAGATGGATTAGGAGTGTTTAGACACCACTTATACCCATTTTCTCCTAAAAGAGGCTAAAACCAACAAAACTTGCTTAGAAGCAGTTAATAGATTTGTTAGTGTTTATATGGTCATAATGTGTCACAATCCAATACCATTGACTAATTATAAGAGTTAGAGATGGATAAGAAGTGTTTAGACAACACTTATACCCATTTTCTCCCAAAAGAGGCTAAAACCAACAAAACTTTCTCAAAAGCAGTCAATAGATTTGTTAGTGTTTCTATAGTCAAAATGTGTCACAATCCAATGCAATTGAATAATTATAAGAGTTAGGGATGAACAAGAAGTGTTTAGACAACACTTATAACCATTTTCTCCCAAAAGAGGCTAAAACCAAGAAAACTTGCTTAGAAGCGGTCAATAGATTTGTTACTGTTTCTATGGTGAAAATGTGTCATAATCCAATGCATTTGACTAATTATAAGAGTAAGAGATGGATTAGGAGTGTTTAAAGAACACTTATACCCATTTACTCTCAAAAGAAGCTATAACCAACAAAATATTGCTTAGAAGCACTAAATAGCTTTGTTAGTGTTTATATGGTCAAAATGTATCACAATCCAATGCATTCGACTAATTATAAGAGTTAGAGATGGATTAGAAGTGTTTAGACAATACTTATACCCATTTTATCCCAAAAGAGGCTAAAACCAAAAAAACTTGCTTAAAAGCAGTCAATAGATCTGTTAGTGTTTCTATAGTCAAAATGTTTCACAATCCAATGCATTGGACTAATTATAGAGTTAGAGATGGATTAGTAGTGTTTAGACAACAATTATACCCATCTTCTCCCAAAAGAAGCTATAACCAACAAAATATTGCTTAGAAGCACTAAATAGTTTTGTTAGTATTTATATGGTCAAAATGTATCACAATCCAATGCATTCGACTAATTGTAAAAGTTAGAGATGGATTAGGAGTGTTTAGATAACACTTATACCCATTTTCGGCCAAAAGAGGCTAAAACCAAAAATTTTTGCTTAAAAGCAGTCAATAGATTTGTTAGTGTTTCTATGGTCAAACTATTTCACAATCCAATGCATTGGACTAATTATAGAGTTAGAGATGGATTAGGAGTGTTTAGACAACACTTATACCCATTTTCTCCCAAAAGAGGCTAAAACCAACAAAACTTGCTCAAAAGCAGTCAATAGATTTGTTAGTGTTTCTATAGTCAAAATGTGTCACAATCCAATGCAATTGAATAATTATAAGAGTTAGGGATGAACAAGAAGTGTTTAGACAACACTTATAACCATTTCCTCCCAAAAGAGGCTAAAACCAAGAAAACTTGCTTAGAAGCGGTCAATAGATTTGTTAGTGTTTCTATGGAGAAAATGTGTCATAATCCAATGCATTTGACTAATTATAAGAGTAAGAGATGGATTAGGAGTGTTTAAAGAACACTTATACCCATTTACTCTCAAAAGAAGCTATAACCAACAAAATATTGCTTAGAAGCACTAAATAGCTTTGTTAGTGTTTATATGGTCAAAATGTATCACAATCCAATGCATTCGACTAATTATAAGAGTTAGAGTTGGATTAGAAGTGTTTAGACAACACTTGTACCTATTTTATCCCAAAAGAGGCTAAACCAACAAACATTTGCTTAGACGCAGTAAATAGCCTTGTTAGTGTATTTATGTTCAAAAGGTATCACAGTCAAATGCATTCGACTAATTATAAGAGTTACAGATGGATTAGGAGTGTTTAGACACCACTTATACCCATTTTCTCCTAAAAGAGGCTAAAACCAACAAAACTTGCTTAGAAGCAGTTAATATATTTGTTAGTGTTTATATGGTCATAATGTGTCACAATCCAATACAATTGACTAATTATAAGAGTTAGAGATGGATAAGAAGTGTTTAGACAACACTTATACCCATTTTCTCCCAAAAGAGGCTAAAACCAACAAAACTTTCTCAAAAGCAGTCAATAGATTTGTTAGTGTTTCTATAGTCAAAATGTGTCACAATCCAATGCAATTGAATAATTATAAGAGTTAGGGATGAACAAGAAGTGTTTAGACAACACTTATAACCATTTTCTCCCAAAAGAGGCTAAAACCAAGAAAACTTGCTTAGAAGCGGTCAATAGATTTGTTAGTGTTTCTATGGAGAAAATGTGTCATAATCCAATGCATTTGACTAATTATAAGAGTAAGAGATGGATTAGGAGTGTTTAAAGAACACTTATACCCATTTACTCTCAAAAGAAGCTATAACCAACAAAATATTGCTTAGAAGCACTAAATAGCTTTGTTAGTGTTTATATGGTCAAAATGTATCACAATCCAATGCATTCGACTAATTATAAGAGTTAGAGATGGATTAGAAGTGTTTAGACAACACTTGTACCTATTTTATCCCAAAAGAGGCTAAACCAACAAACATTTGCTTAGTCGCAGTAAATAGCCTTGTTTGTGTATTTATGTTCAAAAGGTATCACAGTCAAATGCATTCGAATAATTATAAGAGTTAGAGATGGATTAGGAGTGTTTAGACACCACTTATACCCATTTTCTCCTAAAAGAGGCTAAAACCAACAAAACTTGCTTAGAAGCAGTTAATAGATTTGTTAGTGTTTATATGGTCATAATGTGTCACAATCCAATACCATTGACTAATTATAAGAGTTAGAGATGGATAAGAAGTGTTTAGACAACACTTATACCCATTTTCTCCCAAAAGAGGCTAAAACCAACAAAACTTTCTCAAAAGCAGTCAATAGATTTGTTAGTGTTTCTATAGTCAAAATGTGTCACAATCCAATGCAATTGAATAATTATAAGAGTTAGGGATGAACAAGAAGTGTTTAGACAACACTTATAACCATTTTCTCCCAAAAGAGGCTAAAACCAAGAAAACTTGCTTAGAAGCGGTCAATAGATTTGTTACTGTTTCTATGGTGAAAATGTGTCATAATCCAATGCATTTGACTAATTATAAGAGTAAGAGATGGATTAGGAGTGTTTAAAGAACACTTATACCCATTTACTCTCAAAAGAAGCTATAACCAACAAAATATTGCTTAGAAGCACTAAATAGCTTTGTTAGTGTTTATATGGTCAAAATGTATCACAATCCAATGCATTCGACTAATTATAAGAGTTAGAGATGGATTAGAAGTGTTTAGACAATACTTATACCCATTTTATCCCAAAAGAGGCTAAAACCAAAAAAACTTGCTTAAAAGCAGTCAATAGATCTGTTAGTGTTTCTATAGTCAAAATGTTTCACAATCCAATGCATTGGACTAATTATAGAGTTAGAGATGGATTAGTAGTGTTTAGACAACAATTATACCCATCTTCTCCCAAAAGAAGCTATAACCAACAAAATATTGCTTAGAAGCACTAAATAGTTTTGTTAGTATTTATATGGTCAAAATGTATCACAATCCAATGCATTCGACTAATTGTAAGAGTTAGAGATGGATTAGGAGTGTTTAGATAACACTTATACCCATTTTCGGCCAAAAGAGGCTAAAACCAAAAAATTTTGCTTAAAAGCAGTCAATAGATTTGTTAGTGTTTCTATGGTCAAACTATTTCACAATCCAATGCATTGGACTAATTATAGAGTTAGAGATGGATTAGGAGTGTTTAGACAACACTTATACCCATTTTCTCCCAAAAGAGGCTAAAACCAACAAAACTTGCTCAAAAGCAGTCAATAGATTTGTTAGTGTTTCTATAGTCAAAATGTGTCACAATCCAATGCAATTGAATAATTATAAGAGTTAGGGATGAACAAGAAGTGTTTAGACAACACTTATAACCATTTCCTCCCAAAAGAGGCTAAAACCAAGAAAACTTGCTTAGAAGCGGTCAATAGATTTGTTAGTGTTTCTATGGAGAAAATGTGTCATAATCCAATGCATTTGACTAATTATAAGAGTAAGAGATGGATTAGGAGTGTTTAAAGAACACTTATACCCATTTACTCTCAAAAGAAGCTATAACCAACAAAATATTGCTTAGATGCACTAAATAGCTTTGTTAGTGTTTATATGGTCAAAATGTATCACAATCCAATGCATTCGACTAATTATAAGAGTTAGAGATGGATTAGAAGTGTTTAGACAATACTTATACCCATTTTATCCCAAAAGAGGCTAAAACCAAAAAAACTTGCTTAAAAGCAGTCAATAGATCTGTTAGTGTTTCTATAGTCAAAATGTTTCACAATCCAATGCATTGGACTAATTATAGAGTTAGAGATGGATTAGTAGTGTTTAGACAACAATTATACCCATCTTCTCCCAAAAGAAGCTATAACCAACAAAATATTGCTTAGAAGCACTAAATAGTTTTGTTAGTATTTATATGGTCAAAATGTATCACAATCCAATGCATTCGACTAATTGTAAGAGTTAGAGATGGATTAGGAGTGTTTAGATAACACTTATACCCATTTTCGGCCAAAAGAGGCTAAAACCAAAAAATTTTGCTTAAAAGCAGTCAATAGATTTGTTAGTGTTTCTATGGTCAAACTATTTCACAATCCAATGCATTGGACTAATTATAGAGTTAGAGATGGATTAGGAGTGTTTAGACAACACTTATACCCATTTTCTCCCAAAAGAGGCTAAAACCAACAAAACTTGCTCAAAAGCAGTCAATAGATTTGTTAGTGTTTCTATAGTCAAAATGTGTCACAATCCAATGCAATTGAATAATTATAAGAGTTAGGGATGAACAAGAAGTGTTTAGACAACACTTATAACCATTTCCTCCCAAAAGAGGCTAAAACCAAGAAAACTTGCTTAGAAGCGGTCAATAGATTTGTTAGTGTTTCTATGGAGAAAATGTGTCATAATCCAATGCATTTGACTAATTATAAGAGTAAGAGATGGATTAGGAGTGTTTAAAGAACACTTATACCCATTTACTCTCAAAAGAAGCTATAACCAACAAAATATTGCTTAGATGCACTAAATAGCTTTGTTAGTGTTTATATGGTCAAAATGTATCACAATCCAATGCATTCGACTAATTATAAGAGTTAGAGATGGATTAGAAGTGTTTAGACAATACTTATACCCATTTTATCCCAAAAAAGGCTAAAACCAAAAAAACTTGCTTAAAAGCAGTCAATAGATCTGTTAGTGTTTCTATAGTCAAAATGTTTCACAATCCAATGCATTGGACTAATTATAGAGTTAGAGATGGATTAGTAGTGTTTAGACAACAATTATACCCATCTTCTCCCAAAAGAAGCTATAACCAACAAAATATTGCTTAGAAGCACTAAATAGTTTTGTTAGTATTTATATGGTCAAAATGTATCACAATCCAATGCATTCGACTAATTGTAAGAGTTAGAGATGGATTAGGAGTGTTTAGATAACACTTATACCCATTTTCGGCCAAAAGAGGCTAAAACCAAAAAATTTTGCTTAAAAGCAGTCAATAGATTTGTTAGTGTTTCTATGGTCAAACTATTTCACAATCCAATGCATTGGACTAATTATAGAGTTAGAGATGGATTAGGAGTGTTTAGACAACACTTATACCCATTTTCTCCCAAAAGAGGCTAAAACCAACAAAACTTGCTCAAAAGCAGTCAATAGATTTGTTAGTGTTTCTATAGTCAAAATGTGTCACAATCCAATGCAATTGAATAATTATAAGAGTTAGGGATGAACAAGAAGTGTTTAGACAACACTTATAACCATTTCCTCCCAAAAGAGGCTAAAACCAAGAAAACTTGCTTAGAAGCGGTCAATAGATTTGTTAGTGTTTCTATGGAGAAAATGTGTCATAATCCAATGCATTTGACTAATTATAAGAGTAAGAGATGGATTAGGAGTGTTTAAAGAACACTTATACCCATTTACTCTCAAAAGAAGCTATAACCAACAAAATATTGCTTAGATGCACTAAATAGCTTTGTTAGTGTTTATATGGTCAAAATGTATCACAATCCAATGCATTCGACTAATTATAAGAGTTAGAGATGGATTAGAAGTGTTTAGACAACACTTGTACCTATTTTATCCCAAAAGAGGCTAAACCAACAAACATTTGCTTAGACGCAGTAAATAGCCTTGTTAGTGTATTTATGTTCAAAAGGTATCACAGTCAAATGCATTCGACTAATTATAAGAGTTAGAGATGGATTAGGAGTGTTTAGACACCACTTATACCCATTTTCTCCTAAAAGAGGCTAAAACCAACAAAACTTGCTTAGAAGCAGTTAATAGATTTGTTAGTGTTTATATGGTCATAATGTGTCACAATCCAATACAATTGACTAATTATAAGAGTTAGAGATGGATAAGAAGTGTTTAGACAACACTTATACCCATTTTCTCCCAAAAGAGGCTAAAACCAACAAAACTTGCTCAAAAGCAGTCAATAGATTTGTTAGTTTCTATAGTCAAAATGTGTCACAATCCAATGCAATTGAATAATTATAAGAGTTAGGGATGAACAAGAAGTGTTTAGACAACACTTATAACCATTTCCTCCCAAAAGAGGCTAAAACCAAGAAAACTTGCTTAGAAGCGGTCAATAGATTTGTTAGTGTTTCTATGGTGAAAATGTGTCATAATCCAATGCATTTGACTAATTATAAGAGTAAGAGATGGATTAGGAGTGTTTAAAGAACACTTATACCCATTTACTCTCAAAAGAAGCTATAACCAACAAAATATTGCTTAGAAGCACTAAATAGCTTTGTTAGTGTTTATATGGTCAAAATGTATCACAATCCAATGCATTCGACTAATTATAAGAGTTAGAGATGGATTAGAAGTGTTTAGACAACACTTGTACCTATTTTATCCCAAAAGAGGCTAAACCAACAAACATTTGCTTAGACGCAGTAAATAGCCTTGTTAGTGTATTTATGTTCAAAAGGTATCACAGTCAAATGCATTCGACTAATTATAAGAGTTAGAGATGGATTAGGAGTGTTTAGACACCACTTATACCCATTTTCTCCTAAAAGAGGCTAAAACCAACAAAACTTGCTTAGAAGCAGTTAATAGATTTGTTAGTGTTTATATGGTCATAATGTGTCACAATCCAATACAATTGACTAATTATAAGAGTTAGAGATGGATAAGAAGTGTTTAGACAACACTTATACCCATTTTCTCCCAAAAGAGGCTAAAACCAACAAAACTTGCTCAAAAGCAGTCAATAGATTTGTTAGTTTCTATAGTCAAAATGTGTCACAATCCAATGCAATTGAATAATTATAAGAGTTAGGGATGAACAAGAAGTGTTTAGACAACACTTATAACCATTTCCTCCCAAAAGAGGCTAAAACCAAGAAAACTTGCTTAGAAGCGGTCAATAGATTTGTTAGTGTTTCTATGGTGAAAATGTGTCATAATCCAATGCATTTGACTAATTATAAGAGTAAGAGATGGATTAGGAGTGTTTAAAGAACACTTATACCCATTTACTCTCAAAAGAAGCTATAACCAACAAAATATTGCTTAGAAGCACTAAATAGCTTTGTTAGTGTTTATATGGTCAAAATGTATCACAATCCAATGCATTCGACTAATTATAAGAGTTAGAGATGGATTAGAAGTGTTTAGACAACACTTATACCCATTTTATCCCAAAAGAGGCTAAAACCAAAAAAACTTGCTTAAAAGCAGTCAATATATTTGTTAGTGTTTCTATAGTCAAAATGTTTCACAATCCAATGCATTGGACTAATTATAGAGTTAGAGATAGATTAGTAGTGTTTAGACAACAATTATACCCATCTTCTCCCAAAAGAAGCTATAACCAACAAAATATTGCTTAGAAGCACTAAATAGTTTTGTTAGTATTTATATGGTCAAAATGTATCACAATCCAATGCATTCGACTAATTGTAAGAGTTAGAGATGGATTAGGAGTGTTTAGATAACACTTATACCCATTTTCGGCCAAAAGAGGCTAAAACCAAAAAAATTTGCTTAAAAGCAGTCAATAGATTTGTTAGTGTTTCTATGGTCAAACTATTTCACAATCCAATGCATTGGACTAATTATAGAGTTAGAGATGGATTAGGAGTGTTTAGACAACACTTATACCTATTTTCTCCCAAAAGAGGCTAAAACCAACAAAACTTGCTCAAAAGCAGTCAATAGATTTGTTAGTGTTTCTATAGTCAAAATGTGTCACAATCCAATGCAATTGAATAATTATAAGAGTTAGGGATGAACAAGAAGTGTTTAGACAACACTTATAACCATTTCCTCCCAAAAGAGGCTAAAACCAAGAAAACTTGCTTAGAAGCGGTCAATAGATTTGTTAGTGTTTCTATGGTGAAAATGTGTCATAATCCAATGCATTTGACTAATTATAAGAGTAAGAGATGGATTAGGAGTGTTTAAAGAACACTTATACCCATTTACTCTCAAAAGAAGCTATAACCAACAAAATATTGCTTAGAAGCACTAAATAGCTTTGTTAGTGTTTATATGGTCAAAATGTATCACAATCCAATGCATTCGACTAATTATAAGAGTTAGAGATGGATTAGAAGTGTTTAGACAACACTTATACCCATTTTATCCCAAAAGAGGCTAAAACCAAAAAAACTTGCTTAAAAGCAGTCAATAGTTTTGTTAGTGTTTCTATAGTCAAAATGTTTCACAATCCAATGCATTGGACTAATTATAGAGTTAGAGATGGATTAGTAGTGTTTAGACAACAATTATACCCATCTTCTCCCAAAAGAAGCTATAACCAACAAAATATTGCTTAGAAGCACTAAATAGTTTTGTTAGTGTTTATATGGTCAAAATGTATCACAATCCAATGCATTCGACTAATTGTAAGAGTTAGAGATGGATTAGGAGTGTTTAGATAACACTTATACCCATTTTCGGCCAAAAGAGGCTAAAACCAAAAAATTTTGCTTAAAAGCAGTCAATAGATTTGTTAGTGTTTCTATGGTCAAACTATTTCACAATCCAATGCATTGGACTAATTATAGAGTTAGAGATGGATTAGGAGTGTTTAGACAACACTTATACCCATTTTCTCCCAAAAGAGGCTAAAACCAACAAAACTTGCTCAAAAGCAGTCAATAGATTTGTTAGTGTTTCTATAGTCAAAATGTGTCACAATCCAATGCAATTGAATAATTATAAGAGTTAGGGATGAACAAGAAGTGTTTAGACAACACTTATAACCATTTCCTCCCAAAAGAGGCTAAAACCAAGAAAACTTGCTTAGAAGCGGTCAATAGATTTGTTAGTGTTTCTATGGAGAAAATGTGTCATAATCCAATGCATTTGACTAATTATAAGAGTAAGAGATGGATTAGGAGTGTTTAAAGAACACTTATACCCATTTACTCTCAAAAGAAGCTATAACCAACAAAATATTGCTTAGATGCACTAAATAGCTTTGTTAGTGTTTATATGGTCAAAATGTATCACAATCCAATGCATTCGACTAATTATAAGAGTTAGAGATGGATTAGAAGTGTTTAGACAACACTTGTACCTATTTTATCCCAAAAGAGGCTAAACCAACAAACATTTGCTTAGACGCAGTAAATAGCCTTGTTAGTGTATTTATGTTCAAAAGGTATCACAGTCAAATGCATTCGACTAATTATAAGAGTTAGAGATGGATTAGGAGTGTTTAGACACCACTTATACCCATTTTCTCCTAAAAGAGGCTAAAACCAACAAAACTTGCTTAGAAGCAGTTAATAGATTTGTTAGTGTTTATATGGTCATAATGTGTCACAATCCAATACAATTGACTAATTATAAGAGTTAGAGATGGATAAGAAGTGTTTAGACAACACTTATACCCATTTTCTCCCAAAAGAGGCTAAAACCAACAAAACTTGCTCAAAAGCAGTCAATAGATTTGTTAGTTTCTATAGTCAAAATGTGTCACAATCCAATGCAATTGAATAATTATAAGAGTTAGGGATGAACAAGAAGTGTTTAGACAACACTTATAACCATTTCCTCCCAAAAGAGGCTAAAACCAAGAAAACTTGCTTAGAAGCGGTCAATAGATTTGTTAGTGTTTCTATGGTGAAAATGTGTCATAATCCAATGCATTTGACTAATTATAAGAGTAAGAGATGGATTAGGAGTGTTTAAAGAACACTTATACCCATTTACTCTCAAAAGAAGCTATAACCAACAAAATATTGCTTAGAAGCACTAAATAGCTTTGTTAGTGTTTATATGGTCAAAATGTATCACAATCCAATGCATTCGACTAATTATAAGAGTTAGAGATGGATTAGAAGTGTTTAGACAACACTTATACCCATTTTATCCCAAAAGAGGCTAAAACCAAAAAAACTTGCTTAAAAGCAGTCAATATATTTGTTAGTGTTTCTATAGTCAAAATGTTTCACAATCCAATGCATTGGACTAATTATAGAGTTAGAGATAGATTAGTAGTGTTTAGACAACAATTATACCCATCTTCTCCCAAAAGAAGCTATAACCAACAAAATATTGCTTAGAAGCACTAAATAGTTTTGTTAGTATTTATATGGTCAAAATGTATCACAATCCAATGCATTCGACTAATTGTAAGAGTTAGAGATGGATTAGGAGTGTTTAGATAACACTTATACCCATTTTCGGCCAAAAGAGGCTAAAACCAAAAAAATTTGCTTAAAAGCAGTCAATAGATTTGTTAGTGTTTCTATGGTCAAACTATTTCACAATCCAATGCATTGGACTAATTATAGAGTTAGAGATGGATTAGGAGTGTTTAGACAACACTTATACCTATTTTCTCCCAAAAGAGGCTAAAACCAACAAAACTTGCTCAAAAGCAGTCAATAGATTTGTTAGTGTTTCTATAGTCAAAATGTGTCACAATCCAATGCAATTGAATAATTATAAGAGTTAGGGATGAACAAGAAGTGTTTAGACAACACTTATAACCATTTCCTCCCAAAAGAGGCTAAAACCAAGAAAACTTGCTTAGAAGCGGTCAATAGATTTGTTAGTGTTTCTATGGTGAAAATGTGTCATAATCCAATGCATTTGACTAATTATAAGAGTAAGAGATGGATTAGGAGTGTTTAAAGAACACTTATACCCATTTACTCTCAAAAGAAGCTATAACCAACAAAATATTGCTTAGAAGCACTAAATAGCTTTGTTAGTGTTTATATGGTCAAAATGTATCACAATCCAATGCATTCGACTAATTATAAGAGTTAGAGATGGATTAGAAGTGTTTAGACAACACTTATACCCATTTTATCCCAAAAGAGGCTAAAACCAAAAAAACTTGCTTAAAAGCAGTCAATAGTTTTGTTAGTGTTTCTATAGTCAAAATGTTTCACAATCCAATGCATTGGACTAATTATAGAGTTAGAGATGGATTAGTAGTGTTTAGACAACAATTATACCCATCTTCTCCCAAAAGAAGCTATAACCAACAAAATATTGCTTAGAAGCACTAAATAGTTTTGTTAGTGTTTATATGGTCAAAATGTATCACAATCCAATGCATTCGACTAATTGTAAGAGTTAGAGATGGATTAGGAGTGTTTAGATAACACTTATACCCATTTTCGGTCAAAAGAGGCTAAAACCAAAAAAATTTGCTTAAAAGCAGTCAATAGATTTGATAGTGTTTCTATGGTCAAACTATTTCACAATCCAATGCATTGGACTAATTATAGAGTTAGAGATGAATTAGGAGTGTTTAGACAACACTTATACCCATTTTATCCCAAAAGAAGCTAAAACCAACAAAAATATGCTTAGAAGCAGTCAATAGATTTGTTAGTGTTTCTATGGTCAAAATGTATCACAATCCAATGCATTCGACTAATTGTAAGAGTTAGAGATGGATTAGGAGTGTTTAGATAACACTTATACCCATTTTCGGCCAAAAGAGGCTAAAACCAAAAATTTTTGCTTAAAAGAAGTCAATAGATTTGTTAGTGTTTCTATGGTCAAACTATTTCACAATCCAATGCATTGGACTAATTATAGAGTTAGAGATGGATTAGGAGTGTTTAGACAACACTTATACCCATTTTATCCCAAAAGAAGCTAAAACCAACAAAAATATGCTTAGAAGCAGTCAATAGATTTGTTAGTGTTTCTATGGTCAAAATGTGTCACAATCCAATGCATTTGACTAATTATAAGAGTAAGAGAAGGATTAGGAGTGTTTAGAAAACACTTATACCCATTTTCTCCCAAAAGAGGCTAAAACCAACAAAACTTGCTTACAAGCAGTCAGTAGATTTGTTAGTGTTTCTATGGTCAAAATGTGTCACAACCCAATGCAATTGACTAATTATAAGAGTTAGAGATGGATAAGAAGTGTTAAGACAACACTTATACCAATTTCCTCCCAGAAGAGGTTAAAACCAACAAAACTTGCTTAGGACAACTCAATAGATTTGTTAGTGTTTCTATGGTCAAAATGTGTCACAATCCAATGCATTTGACTAATTATAAGAGCTAGCGATGGATTAGAAGTGTTTAGACAACATTTATACCCATTTACTCTCAAAAGAAGCTATAACCAACAAAATATTGCTTAGAAGAACTAAATAGCTTTGATAGTGTTTTTATGGTTAAAAGGTATCACAATCCAATGCATTCGACTAATTATAAGAGTTAGAGATGGATTAGAAGTGTTTAGACAACACTTGTACCTATTTTATCCCAAAAGAGGCTAAACCAACAAACATTTGCTTAGACGCAGTAAATAGCCTTGTTAGTGTATTTATGTTCAAAAGGTATCACAGTCAAATGCATTCGACTAATTATAAGAGTTAGAGATGGATTAGGAGTGTTTAGACAACACTTATACCCATTTTGTCCCAAAAGAGGCTAAAACCAACAAAAATTTGCAATTGATTAATTATAAGAGTTAGGGATGTACAAGAAGTGTTTAGATAACACTTATAACCCATTTCCTCCCAAAAGAGGCTAAAACCAACAAAACTTGCTTAGAAGCGGTTAATAGATTTGTTAGTGTTTCTAAGGTCAAAATGTGTCACAATCCAATGCATTTGACTAATTATAAGAGTAAGAGATGGATTAGGAGTGTTTAGAGAACACTTATACCCATTTTCTCCCAAAAGAAGCTATAACCAACAAACATTTGCTTAGACGCAGTTAATAGCTTTGTTAGTGTTTTCATGGTCAAAATGTTTCACAATCCAATGCATTTGACTAATTATAGAGTTAGAGATGGATTAGGAGTGTTTAGATAACACTTATACCCATTTTCTCCCAAAAGAGGCTAAAACCAACAAAACTTGCTTAGAAGCAGTCAGTAGATTTGTTTGTGTTTCTATGGTCAAAATGTGTCACAATCCAATGCAATTGACTAATTGTAAGAGTTAGAGATGGATAAGAAGTGTCTAGACAACACTTATACCCATTTCCTTCTAGAAGAGGTTAAAACCAACAAAACTTGCTTAGAACAACTCAATAGATTTGTTAGTGTTTCTATGGTCAAAATGTGTCACAATCCAATGCATTTGACTAATTATAAGAGCTAGCGATGGATTAGGAGTGTTTAGACAACACTTATACCCATTTACTCACAAAAGAAGCTATAACCAACAAAATATTGCTTAGAAGTAGTAAATAACTTTGTTAGTGTTTTTATGGTCAAAAGGTATCACAATCCAATGCATTCGACTAATTATAATAGTTAGAGATGGATTAGGAGTGTTTAGACAACAATTATACCCATTTTCTCCCAAAAGAGGCTAAAACCAACAAAAATTTACAATTGATTAATTATAAGAGTTAGGGATGGACAAGAAGTGTTTTGATAACACTTATAACCCATTTCCTCCCAAAAGAGGCTAAAACCAACAAAACTTGCTTAGAAGCGGTCAATAGATTTGTTAGTGTTTCTATGGTCAAAAAATGTCACAATCCAATGCATTTGACTAATTATAAGAGTAAGAGATGGATTAGGAGTGTTTAGAGAACACTTATACCCATTTTCTCCCAAAAGAAGCTATAACCAACAAACATTTGCTTAGACGCAGTAAATAGTTTTGTTAGTGTTTTTATGGTCAAAATGTTTCACAATCCAATGCATTTGACTAATTATAGAGTTAGAGATGGATTAGGAGTGTTTAGATAACACTTATACCCGTTTTCTCCCAAAAGAGGCTAAAACCAACAAAACTTGCTTAGAAGCAGTCAGTAGATTTGTTAGTGTTTCTATGGTCAAAATGTGTCACAATCCAATGCAATTGACTAATTGTAAGAGTTAGAGATGGATAAGAAGTGTTTAGACAACACTTATACCCATTTCCTCCTAGAAGAGGTTAAAACCAACAAAACTTGCTTAGAACAACTCAATAGATTTGTTAGTGTTTCTATGGTCAAAATGTGTCACAATCCAATGCATTTGACTAATTATAAGAGCTAGCGATGGATTAGGAGTGTTTAGACAACACTTATACCCATTTACTCACAAAAGAAGCTATAACCAACAAAATATTGCTTAGAAGCAGTAAATAACTTTGTTAGTGTTTTTATGGTCAAGATGTATAACAATCCAATGCATTCGACTAATTATAAGAGTTAGAGATGGATTAGGAGTGTTTAGACAACAATTATACCCATTTTCTCCCAAAAGAGGCTAAAACCAACAAAAATTTGCAATTGATTAATTATAAGAGTTAGGGATGGACAAGAAGTGTTTTAGAGAACACTTATAACCCATTTCCTCCCAAAAGAGGCTAAAACCAACAAAACTTGCTTAGAAGCGGTCAATAGATTTGTTACTGTTTCTATGGTCAAAATGTGTCACAATCCAATGCATTTGACTAATTATAAGAGTAAGAGATGGATTAGGAGTGTTTAGACAACACTTATACCCATTTTCTCCCAAAGCAACTATAACCAACAAAATATTGCTTAGAAGCTGTAAATAACTTTGTTAGTGTTTTTATGGTCAAAAGGTATCACAATCCAATGCATTCGACTAATTATAAGAGTTAGAGATGGATTAGGAGTGTTTAGACAACACTTATACCTATTTTATCCCAAAAGAGGCTAAAACCAACAAATATTTTCTTAGACGCAGTAAATAGCTTTCTTAGTGTTTCTATCGTCAAAATGTTTAATAATTAAATGCATTTGACTAATGATAGAGTTAGAGATAGATTAGGAGTCTTTAGCCAAGACGTATACTCATTATCTCCCGAAAGAGGCTAAAACAAACAAAACTTGCTTAGAAGCAGTCAATATATTTGTTAGCGTTTCTATGGTCAACATGTGTCACAATCCAATGCAATTGACTAATATAAGAGTTAGAGATGGATAATAAGTGTTTAGACAATACTTATACCCATTTCCTCCCAAAAGAGGCTAAAACCAACAAAACTTGCTTAGAACAACTCAATAGATTTGTTAGTGTTTCTCTGGTCAAAATATGTCACAATCCAATGCATTTGACTAATTATAAGAGCTAGCGATGGATTAGGAGTGTTTAGACAACACTTATACCCATTTACTCACAAAAGAAGCGATAACCAACAAAATATTGCTTAGAAGCACTAAATAGCTTTGTTAGTGTTTTTATGGTCAAAAGGTATCACAATCCAATGCATTCGACTAATTATAAGAGTTAGAGATGGATTACAAGTGTTTAGACAACACTTATACCTATTTTATCCCAAAAGAGGCTAAGCCAACAAACATTTGCTTAGACGCAGTAAATAGCTTTGTTAGTGTTTTTATGGTCAAAAGATATCACAATCCAATGCATTCGACTAATTATAAGAGTTAGAGATGGATTAGGAGTGTTTAGACACCACTTATACCCATTTTCTACCAAAAGAGGCTAAAACAAACAAAACTTGCTTAGAAGCAGTCAATAGATTTGTTAGTTTTTCTATGGTCATAATGTGTCACAATCCAATGCAATTGACTAATTATAAGAGTTAGAGATGGATAAGAAGTGTTTAGACAATACTTATACCCATTTCCTCCCAAAAGAGGCTAAAACCAACAAAACTTGCTTAGAAGCAGTCAGTAGATTTGTTAGTGTTTCTATAGTCAAAATGTGTCACAATCCAATGCATTTGACTAATTATAAGAGTTAGAGATGGATTAGAATAGTTTAGACAACACTTATACCCATTTTCTCCCAAAAGAGTGTCAAACTAACAAAACTTGCTTCGAAGCAGTCAATAGATTTTTTAGTGTTTCTATGGTCAAAATGTGATACAATCCAATGCATTTGACTAATTATAAGAGCTAGCGATGGATTAGAAGTGTTTAGACAACACTTATACCCATTTACTCACAAAAGAAGGTATAACCAACAAAATATTGCTTAGAAGCAGTAAATAGCTTTGTTAGTGTTTTTATGGTCAAAAGGTATCACAATCCATTGCATTCGACTAAATTATAAGAGTTAGAGATGGATTAGAAGTGTTTAGACAACACTTATACCTATTTTATCCCAAAAGAGGCTAAACCAACAAACATTTGCTTAGACGCAGTAAATAGCTTTGTTAGTGTTTTTATGGTCAAAAAGTATCACAATCAAATGCATTCGACTAATTATAAGAGTTAGAGATGTATTAGGAGTGTTTAGACACCACTTATACCCATTTTCTCCAAAAAGAGACTAAAACCAACAAAACTTGCTTACAAGCAGTCAATTGATTTGTTAATGTTTCTATGGTCATAATGTGTCACAATCCAATGCAATTGACTAATTATAAGAGTTAGAGATGGATAAGAAGTGTTTAGACAACACTTATACCCATTTTCTCCCAAAAGAGGCTAAAACCAACAAAACTTGCTCAAAAGCAGTCAATAGATTTGTTAGTGTTTCTATAGTCAAAATGTGTCACAATCCAATGCAATTGAATAATTATAAGAGTTAGAGATGGATAAGAAGTGTTTAGACAACACTTATAACCATTTCCTCCCAAAAGAGGCTAAAACAAACAAAACTTGCTTAGAAGCAGTCAATATATTTGTTAGCGTTTCTATGGTCAACATGTGTCACAATCCAATGCAATTGACTAATATAAGAGTTAGAGATGGATAATAAGTGTTTAGACAATACTTATACCCATTTCCTCCCAAAAGAGGCTAAAACCAACAAAACTTGCTTAGAACAACTCAATATATTTGTTAGTGTTTCTATGGTCAAAATGTGTCACAATCCATTGCATTTGACTAATTATAAGAGCTAGCGATGGATTAAGAGTGTTTAGACAACACTTATACCCATTTACTTACAAAAGAAGCTATAACCAACAAAATATTGCTTAGAAGCAGTAAATAGCTATGTTAGTGTTTTTATGGTCAAAAGGTATCACAATCCAATGCATTCGACTAATTATAAGAGTTAGAGATGGATTAGAAGTGTTTAGACAACACTTATACCTATTTTATCCCAAAAGAGGCTAAAACCAACAAAACTTGCTTAGAAGCAGTCAGTAGATTTGTTAGTGTTTCTATGGTCAAAATGTGTCATAACCCAATGCAATTGACTAATTATAAGAGTTAGAGATGTATAAGAAGTGTTTAGACAACACTTATACCAATTTCCTCCCAGAAGAGGTTAAAACCAACAAAACTTGCTTAGAACAACTCAATAGATTTGTTAGTGTTTCTATGGTCAAAATGTGTCACAATCCAAAGCATTTGACTAATTATAAGAGCTAGTGATGGATTAGGAGTGTTTAGACAACACTTATACCCATTTACTCTCAAAAGAAGCTAAAACCAACAAAATATTGCTTAGACGAACTAAATAGCTTTGTAAGTGTTTTTATGGTCAAAATGTGTCACAATCCAATGCATTTGACTAATTATAAGAGCTAGCGATGGATTAGGAGTGTTTAGACAACACTTATACCCATTTACTCACAAAAGAAGCTTTAACCAACAAAATATTGCTTAGAAGTAGTAAATAACTTTGTTAGTGTTTTTATGGTCAAAAGGTATCACAATCCAATGCATTCGACTAATTATAATAGTTAGAGATGGATTAGGAGTGTTTAGACAACAATTATACCCATTTTCTCCCAAAAGAGGCTAAAACCAACAAAAATTTACAATTGATTAATTATAAGAGTTAGGGATGGACAAGAAGTGTTTAGATAACACTTATAACCCATTTCCTCCCAAAAGAGGCTAAAACCAACAAAACTTGCTTAGAAGCGGTCAATAGATTTGTTAGTGTTTCTATGGTCAAAATGTGTCACAATCCAATGCATTTGACTAATTATAAGAGTTAGAGATGGATTAGGAGTGTTTAGAAAACACTTATACCCATTTTCTCCCAAAGAAGCTATAACCAACAAAATATTGCTTGGAAGCTGTAAATAACTTTGTTAGTGTTTTTATGGTCAAAAGGTATCACAATCCAATGCATTCGACTAATTATAAGAGTTAGAGATGGATTAGGAGTGTTTAGACAACACTTATACCCATTTTATCCCAAAAGAGGCTAAAACCAACAAATATTTTCTTAGACGCAGTAAATAGCTTTCTTAGTGTTTCTATCGTCAAAATGTTTAATAATTAAATGCATTTGACTAATGATAGAGTTAGAGATAGATTAGGAGTCTTTAGCCAAGACGTATACACATTTTCTCCCAAAAGAGGCTAAAACAAACAAAACTTGCTTAGAAGCAGTCAATATATTTGTTAGCGTTTCTATGGTCAACATGTGTCACAATCCAATGCAATTGACTAATATAAGAGTTAGAGATGGATAATAAGTGTTTAGACAATACTTATACCCATTTCCTCCCAAAAGAGGCTAAAACCAACAAAACTTGCTTAGAACAACTCAATAGATTTGTTAGTGTTTCTATGGTCAAAATGTGTCACAATCCAATGCATTTGACTAATTATAAGAGCTAGCGATGGATTAGGAGTGTTTAGACAACACTTATACCCATTTACTTACAAAAGAAGCTATAACCAACAAAATATTGCTTAGAAGCAGTAAATAGCTTTGTTAGTGTTTTTATGGTCAAAAGGTATCACAATCCAATGCATTCGACTAATTATAAGAGTTAGAGATGGATTAGAAGTGTTTAGACAACACTTATACCTATTTTATCCCAAAAGAGGCTAAAACCAACAAAACTTGCTTAGAAGCAGTCAGTAGATTTGTTAGTGTTTCTATGGTCAAAATGTGTCATAACCCAATGCAATTGACTAATTATAAGAGTTAGAGATGGATAAGAAGTGTTTAGACAACACTTATACCAATTTCCTCCCAGAAGAGGTTAAAACCAACAAAAACTTGCTTAGAACAACTCAATAGATTTGTTAGTGTTTCTATGGTCAAAATGTGTCACAATCCAAAGCATTTGACTAGTTATAAGAGCTAGCGATGGATTAGGAGTGTTTAGACAACACTTATACCCATTTACTCTGAAAAGATGCTATAACCAACAAAATATTGCTTAGAAGAACTAAATAGCTTTGTTAGTGTTTTTATGGTTAAAAGGTATCACAATCCAATGCATTCGACTAATTATAAGAGTTAGAGATGGATTAGAAGTGTTTAGACAACACTTATACCCATTTTATCCAAAAAGAGGCTAAAACCAACAAATATTTTCTTAGACGCAGTAAATAGCTTTCTTAGTGTTTCTATCGTCAAAATTTTTAATAATCAAATGCATTTGACTAATGATAGAGTTAGAGATAGATTAGGAGTCTTTAGCCAAGACGTATACCCATTTTCTCCCAAAAGAGGCTAAAACAAGCAAAACTTGCTTAAAAGCAGTCAATAGATTTGTTAGCGTTTCTATGGTCAAAATGTATCACAATCCAATGCATTCGACTAATTATAAGAGTTAGAAATGGATTAGGAGTGTTTAGACAACACTTATACCTATTTTCTCCCAAAAGAGTCTTAACCAACAAAACTTGCTTAGAAGCAGTCAATAGATTTGTTAGTGTTTCTATGGTCAAAATGTGACACAATCCAATGCATTTGACTAATTATAAGAGTTAGAGATGGATAAGAAGTGTTTAGACAACACTTATACCCATTTCCTCCCAAAAGAGGATAAAACCAACAAAACTTGCTTAGAAGAACTAAATAGCTTTGTTAGTGTTTTTATGGTCAAAATGTGTCACAATCCAATGCATTTGACTAATTATAAGAGCTAGCGATGGATTAGGAGTGTTTAGACAACACTTATACCCATTTACTCACAAAAGAAGCTTTAACCAACAAAATATTGCTTAGAAGTAGTAAATAACTTTGTTAGTGTTTTTATGGTCAAAAGGTATCACAATCCAATGCATTCGACTAATTATAATAGTTAGAGATGGATTAGGAGTGTTTAGACAACACTTATACCTATTTTCTCCCAAAAGAGTCTTAACCAACAAAACTTGCTTAGAAGCAGTCAATAGATTTGTTAGTGTTTCTATGGTCAAAATGTGACACAATCCAATGCATTTGACTAATTATAAGAGTTAGAGATGGATAAGAAGTGTTTAGACAACACTTATACCCATTTCCTCCCAAAAGAGGATAAAACCAACAAAACTTGCTTAGAACAACTCAATAGATTTGTTAGTGTTTCTATGGTCAAAATGTGTCACAATCCAATTCATTTGACTAATTATAAGAGCTAGCAATGGATTAGTAGTGTTTAGACAACACTTATACCCATTTACTCACAAAAGACGCTATAACCAACAAAATATTGCTTAGAAGCAGTAAATAACTTTGTTAGTGTTCTTATGGTCAAAAGGTATCACAATCCAATGCATTTGACTAATTATAAGAGTTAGAGATGGATTAGAAGTGTTTAGACAACACTTATACCTATTTTATCCTAAAAGCGGCTAAACCAACAAACATATGCTTAGAAGCAGTCAATAGATTTGTTAGTGTTTCTATGGTCAAAATGTTTCACAATCCAATGCATTGGACTAATTATAGAGTTAGAGATGGATTAGGAGTGTTTAGACAACAATTATACCCATTGTCGCCCAAAAGAGGTTTAAACCAAAAAAATTTGCAATTGATTAATTATAAGAGTTAGGGATGGACAAGAAGTGTTTAGATAACACTTATAACCCATTTCCTCCCAAAAGAGGCTAAAACCAACAAAACTTGCTTAGAAGCGGTCAATAGATTTGTTAGTGTTTCTATGGTCAAAATGTGTCACAATCCAATGCAATTGACTAATTGTAAGAGTTAGAGATGGATAAGAAGTGTTTAGACAACACTTATACCCATTTACTCCTAAAAGAGGTTAAAACCAACAAAAGTTGCTTAGAACAACTCAATAGATTTGTTAGTGTTTTTATGGTCAAAATGTGTCCCAATCCAATGCATTTGACTAATTATAAGAGCTAGCGATGGATTAGGAGTGTTTAGACAACACTTATACCCATTTACTCACAAAAAAAGCTATAACCAACAAAATATTGCTTAGAAGCAATAAATAACTTTGTTAGTGTTTTTATGGTCAAGATGTATCACAATCCAATGCATTCGACTAATTATAAGAGTTAGAGATGGATTAGGAGTGTTTAGACAACAATTATACCCATTTTCTTCCAAAAGAGGCTAAAACCAACAAAAATTTGCAATTGATTAATTATAAGAGTTAGGGATGGACAAGAAGTGTTTAGATAACACTTATAACCCATTTCCTCCCAAAAGAGGCTAAAACCAACAAAACTTGCTTAGAAGCGGTCAATAGATTTGTTAGTGTTTCTGTGGTCAAAATGTGTCACAATCCAATGCATTTGACTAATTATAAGAGTAAGAGATGGATTAGGAGTGTTTAGAGAACACTTATACCCATTTTCTCCCAAAAGAAGCTATAACCAACAAACATTTGCTTAGACGCAGTAAATAGTTTTGTTAGTGTTTCTATGGTCAAAATGTGTCACAATCCAAAGCAATTGACTAATTGTAAGAGTTAGAGATGGATTATGAGTGTTTAGACAACACTTATACCCATTTCCTCCTAGAAGAGGTTAAAACCAACAAAACTTGCTTAGAACAACTCAATAGATTTGTTAGTGTTTCTATGGTCAAAATGTGTCCCAATCCAATGCATTTGACTAATTATAAGAGCTAGCGATGGATTAGGAGTGTTTAGACAACACTTATACCCATTTACTCACAAAAGAAGCTATAACCAACAAAATATTGCTTAGAAGCAATAAATAACTTTGTTAGTGTTTTTATGGTCAAGATGTATCACAATCCAATGCATTCGACTAATTATAAGAGTTAGAGATGGATTAGGAGTGTTTAGACAACAATTATACCCATTTTCTCCCAAAAGAGGCTAAAACCAACAAAAATTTGCAATTGATTAATTATAATTGTTAGGGATGGACAAGAAGTGTTTAGATAACACTTATAACCCATTTCCTCTCAAAAGAGGCTAAAACCAACAAAACTTGCTTAGAAGCGGTCAATAGATTTGTTAGTGTTTCTATGGTCAAAATGTGTCACAATCCAATGCATTTGACTAATTATAAGAGTAAGAGATGGATTAGGAGTGTTTAGAGAACACACATACCCATTTTCTCCCAAAAGAAGCTATAACCAACAAACATTTGCTTAGACGCAGTAAATAGTTTTGTTAGTGTTTCTATGGTCAAAATGTGTCACAATCCAATGCAATTGACTAATTGTAAGAGTTAGAGATGGATAAGAAGTGTTTAGACAACACTTATACCCATTTCCTCCTAGAAGAGGTTAAAACCAACAAAACTTGCTTAGAACAACTCAATAGATTTGTTAGTGTTTCTATGGTCAAAATGTGTCACAATCCAATGCATTTGACTAATTATAAGAGCTAGCGATGGATTAGGAGTGTTTAGACAACACTTATACCCATTTACTCACAAAAGAAGCTATAACCAACAAAATATTGCTTAGAAGCAGTAAATAACTTTGTTAGTGTTTTTATGGTCAAGATGTATCACAATCCAATGCATTCGACTAATTATAAGAGTTAGAGATGGATTAGGAGTGTTTAGACAACAATTATACCCATTTTCTCCCAAAAGAGGCTAAAACCAACAAAAATTTGCAATTGATTAATTATAAGAGTTAGGGATGGACAAGAAGTGTTTAGATAACACTTATAACCCATTTCCTCCCAAAAGAGGCTAAAACCAACAAAACTGTCTTAGAAGCGGTCAATAGATTTGTTAGTGTTTCTATGGTCAAAATGTGTCACAATCCAATGCATTTGACTAATTATAAGAGTTAGAGATGGATTAGGAGTGTTTAGAAAACACTTATACCCATTTTCTCCCAAAGAAGCTATAACCAACAAAATATTGCTTAGAAGCTGTAAATAACTTTGTTAGTGTTTTTATGGTCAAAAGGTATCACAATCCAATGCATTCGACTAATTATAAGAGTTAGAGATGGATTAGGAATGTTTAGACAACACTTATACCCATTTTATCCCAAAAGAGGCTAAAACCAACAAATATTTTCTTAGACGCAGTAAATAGCTTTCTTAGTGTTTCTATCGTCAAAATGTTTAATAATTAAATGCATTTGACTAATGATAGAGTTAGAGATAGATTAGGAGTCTTTAGCCAAGACGTATACACATTTTCTCCCAAAAGAGGCTAAAACAAACAAAACTTGCTTAGAAGCAGTCAATATATTTGTTAGCGTTTCTATGGTCAACATGTGTCACAATCCAATGCAATTGACTAATATAAGAGTTAGAGATGGATAATAAGTGTTTAGACAATACTTATACCCATTTCCTCCCAAAAGAGGCTAAAACCAACAAAAGTTGCTTAGAACAACTTAATAGATTTGTTAGTGTTTCTATGGTCAAAATGTGTCACAATCCAATGCATTTGACTAATTATAAGAGCTAGCGATGTGTTAGGAGTGTTTAGACAACACTTATACCCATTTACTCTCAAAAGAAGCTATAACCAACAAATATTGCTTAGAAGAACTAAATAGCTTTGTTAGCGTTTCTATGGTCAAAATGTGTCACAATCCAATGCAATTGACTAATATAAGAGTTAGAGATGGATAATAAGTGTTTAGACAATACTTATACCCATTTCCTCCCAAAAGAGGCTAAAACCAACAAAACTTGCTTAGAACAACTCAATAGATTTTGACGATATGGTCAAAATGTATCACAATCCAATGCATTTGACTAATTATAACAGTTAGAGATGGATTAGGAGTGTTTAGACAACACTTATACCCATTTTCTCCCAAAAGAGGCTAAAACCAAAAAAATTTGCTTAAAAGCAGTCAATAGATTTGTTAGTGTTTCTATAGTCAAAATGTTTCACAATCCAATGCATTGGACTAATTATAGAGTTAGAGATGGATTAGGAGTGTTTAGAAAATAATTATACCCATTTTCTCCCTAAAGAAGCTATAACCAACAAAATATTGCTTAGAAGCACTAAATAGCTTTGTTAGTGTTTATATGGTCAAAATGTATCACAATCCAATGCATTCGACTAATTATAAGAGTTAGAAATGGATTAGGAGTGTTTAGACAACACTTATACCTATTTTCTCCCAAAAGAGTCTTAACCAACAAAACTTGCTTAGAAGCAGTCAATAGATTTGTTAGTGTTTCTATGGTCAAAATGTGACACAATCCAATACATTTGACTAATTATAAGAGTTAGAGATGGATAAGAAGTGTTTAGACAACACTTATACCCATTTCCTCCCAAAAGAGGATAAAACCAACAAAACTTGCTTAGAAGAACTAAATAGCTTTGTTAGTGTTTTTATGGTCAAAATGTGTCACAATCCAATGCATTTGACTAATTATAACAGCTAGCGATGGATTAGGAGTGTTTAGACAACACTTATACCCATTTACTCACAAAAGAAGTTTTAACCAACAAAATATTGCTTAGAAGTAGTAAATAACTTTGTTAGTGTTTTTATGGTCAAAAGGTATCACAATCCAATGCATTCGACTAATTAGAGATGGATTAGGAGTGTTTAGACAACACTTATACCTATTTTCTCCCAAAAGAGTCTTAACCAACAAAACTTGCTTAGAAGCAGTCAATAGATTTGTTAGTGTTTCTATGGTCAAAATGTGACACAATCCAATGCATTTGACTAATTATAAGAGTTAGAGATGGATAAGAAGTGTTTAGACAACACTTATACCCATTTCCTCCCAAAAGAGGATAAAACCAACAAAACTTGCTTAGAACAACTCAATAGATTTGTTAGTGTTTCTATGGTCAAAATGTGTCACAATCCAATTCATTTGACTAATTATAAGAGCTAGCGATGGATTAGGAGTGTTTAGACAACACTTATACCCATTTACTCACAAAAGACGCTATAACCAACAAAATATTGCTTAGAAGCAGTAAATAACTTTGTTAGTGTTTTTATGGTCAAAAGGTATCACAATCCAATGCATTTGACTAATTATAAGAGTTAGAGATGGATTAGAAGTGTTTAGACAACACTTATACCTATTTTATCCTAAAAGCGGCTAAACCAACAAACATATGCTTAGAAGCAGTCAATAGATTTGTTAGTGTTTCTATGGTCAAAATGTTTCACAATCCAATGCATTGGACTAATTATAGAGTTAGAGATGGATTAAGAGTGTTTAGACAACAATTATACCCATTGTCTCCCAAAAGAGGCTAAAACCAAAAAAATTTGCAATTGATTAATTATAAGAGTTAGGGATGGACAAGAAGTGTTTAGATAACACTTATAACCCATTTCCTCCCAAAAGAGGCTAAAACCAACAAAACTTGCTTAGAAGCGGTCAATAGATTTGTTAGTGTTTCTATGGTCAAAATGTGTCACAATCCAATGCAATTGACTAATTGTAAGAGTTAGAGATGGATAAGAAGTGTTTAGACAACACTTATACCCATTTCCTCCTAGAAGAGGTTAAAACCAACAAAACTTGCTTAGAACAACTCAATAGATTTGTTAGTGTTTTTATGGTCAAAATGTGTCACAATCCAATGCATTTGACTAATTATAAGAGCTAGCGATGGATTAGGAGTGTTTAGACAACACTTATACCCATTTACTCACAAAAAAAGCTATAACCAACAAAATATTGCTTAGAAGCAATAAATAACTTTGTTAGTGTTTTTATGGTCAAGATGTATCACAATCCAATGCATTCGACTAATTATAAGAGTTAGAGATGGATTAGGAGTGTTTAGACAACAATTATACCCATTTTCTTCCAAAAGAGGCTAAAACCAACAAAAATTTGCAATTGATTAATTATAAGAGTTAGGGATGGACAAGAAGTGTTTAGATAACACTTATAACCCATTTCCTCCCAAAAGAGGCTAAAACCAACAAAACTTGCTTAGAAGCGGTCAATAGATTTGTTAGTGTTTCTATGGTCAAAATGTGTCACAATCCAATGCATTTGACTAATTATAAGAGTAAGAGATGGATTAGGAGTGTTTAGAGAACACTTATACCCATTTTCTCCCAAAAGAAGCTATAACCAACAAACATTTGCTTAGACGCAGTAAATAGTTTTGTTAGTGTTTCTATGGTCAAAATGTGTCACAATCCAATGCAATTGACTAATTGTAAGAGTTAGAGATGGATAAGAAGTGTTTAGACAACACTTATACCCATTTCCTCCTAGAAGAGGTTAAAACCAACAAAACTTGCTTAGAACAACTCAATAGATTTGTTAGTGTTTCTATGGTCAAAATGTGTCCCAATCCAATGCATTTGACTAATTATAAGAGCTAGCGATGGATTAGGAGTGTTTAGACAACACTTATACCCATTTACTCACAAAAGAAGCTATAACCAACAAAATATTGCTTAGAAGCAATAAATAACTTTGTTAGTGTTTTTATGGTCAAGATGTATCACAATCCAATGCATTCGACTAATTATAAGAGTTAGAGATGGATTAGGAGTGTTTAGACAACAATTATACCCATTTTCTCCCAAAAGAGGCTAAAACCAACAAAAATTTGCAATTGATTAATTATAATTGTTAGGGATGGACAAGAAGTGTTTAGATAACACTTATAACTCATTTCCTCCCAAAAGAGGCTAAAACCAACAAAACTTGCTTAGAAGCGGTCAATAGATTTGTTAGTGTTTCTATGGTCAAAATGTGTCACAATCCAATGCATTTGACTAATTATAAGAGTTAGAGATGGATTAGGAGTGTTTAGACAACAATTATACCCATTTTCTCCCAAAAGAGGCTAAAACCAACAAAAATTTGCAATTGATTAATTATAATTGTTAGGGATGGACAAGAAGTGTTTAGATAACACTTATAACTCATTTCCTCCCAAAAGAGGCTAAAACCAACAAAACTTGCTTAGAAGCGGTCAATAGTTTTGTTAGTGTTTCTATGGTCAAAATGTGTCACAATCCAATGCAATTGACTAATTGTAAGAGTTAGAGATGGATAAGAAGTGTTTAGACAACACTTATACCCATTTCCTCCTAGAAGAGGTTAAAACCAACAAAACTTGCTTAGAACAACTCAATAGATTTGTTAGTGTTTCTATGGTCAAAATGTGTCACAATCCAATGCATTTGACTAATTATAAGAGCTAGCGATGGATTAGGAGTGTTTAGACAACACTTATACCCATTTACTCACAAAAGAAGCTATAACCAACAAAATATTGCTTAGAAGTAGTAAATAACTTTGTTAGTGTTTTTATGGTCAAGATGTATCACAATCCAATGCATTCGACTAATTATAAGAGTTAGAGATGGATTAGGAGTGTTTAGACAACAATTATACCCATTTTCTCCCAAAAGAGGCTAAAACCAACAAAAATTTGCAATTGATTAATTATAAGAGTTAGGGATGGACAAGAAGTGTTTTAGATAACACTTATAACCCATTTCCTCCCAAAAGAGGCTAAAACCAACAAAACTTGCTTAGAAGCGGTCAATAGATTTGTTAGTGTTTCTATGGTCAAAATGTGTCACAATCCAATGCATTTGACTAATTATAAGAGTAAGAGATGGATTAGGAGTGTTTAGAGAACACTTATACCCATTTTCTCCCAAAAGAAGCTATAACCAACAAACATTTGCTTAGACGCAGTAAATAGTTTTGTTAGTGTTTCTATGGTCAAAATGTGTCACAATCCAATGCAATTGACTAATTGTAAGAGTTAGAGATGGATAAGAAGTGTTTAGACAACACTTATACCCATTTCCTCCTAGAAGAGGTTAAAACCAACAAAACTTGCTTAGAACAACTCAATAGATTTGTTAGTGTTTCTATGGTCAAAATGTGTCCCAATCCAATGCATTTGACTAATTATAAGAGCTAGCGATGGATTAGGAGTGTTTAGACAACACTTATACCCATTTACTCACAAAAGAAGCTATAACCAACAAAATATTGCTTAGAAGCAATAAATAACTTTGTTAGTGTTTTTATGGTCAAGATGTATCACAATCCAATGCATTCGACTAATTATAAGAGTTAGAGATGGATTAGGAGTGTTTAGACAACAATTATACCCATTTTCTCCCAAAAGAGGCTAAAACCAACAAAAATTTGCAATTGATTAATTATAATTGTTAGGGATGGACAAGAAGTGTTTAGATAACACTTATAACTCATTTCCTCCCAAAAGAGGCTAAAACCAACAAAACTTGCTTAGAAGCGGTCAATAGATTTGTTAGTGTTTCTATGGTCAAAATGTGTCACAATCCAATGCATTTGACTAATTATAAGAGTAAGAGATGGATTAGGAGTGTTTAGAGAACACTTATACCCATTTTCTCCCAAAAGAAGCTATAACCAACAAACATTTGCTTAGACGCAGTAAATAGTTTTGTTAGTGTTTCTATGGTCAAAATGTGTCACAATCCAATGCAATTGACTAATTGTAAGAGTTAGAGATGGATAAGAAGTGTTTAGACAACACTTATACCCATTTCCTCCTAGAAGAGGTTAAAACCAACAAAACTTGCTTAGAACAACTCAATAGATTTGTTAGTGTTTCTATGGTCAAAATGTGTCACAATCCAATGCATTTGACTAATTATAAGAGCTAGCGATGGATTAGGAGTGTTTAGACAACACTTATACCCATTTACTCACAAAAGAAGCTATAACCAACAAAATATTGCTTAGAAGTAGTAAATAACTTTGTTAGTGTTTTTATGGTCAAGATGTATCACAATCCAATGCATTCGACTAATTATAAGAGTTAGAGATGGATTAGGAGTGTTTAGACAACAATTATACCCATTTTCTCCCAAAAGAGGCTAAAACCAACAAAAATTTGCAATTGATTAATTATAAGAGTTAGGGATGGACAAGAAGTGTTTTAGATAACACTTATAACCCATTTCCTCCCAAAAGAGACTAAAACCAACAAAACTTGCTTAGAAGCGGTCAATAGATTTGTTAGCGTTTCTATGGTCAAAATGTGTCACAATCCAATGCATTTGACTAATTATAAGAGTTAGAGATGGATTAGGAGTGTTTAGACAACACTTATACCCATTTTCTCCCAAAGAAGCTATAACCAACAAAATATTGCTTAGAAGCTGTAAATAACTTTGTTAGTGTTTTTATGGTCAAAAGGTATCACAATCCAATGCATTCGACTAATTATAAGAGTTAGAGATGGATTAGGAATGTTTAGACAACACTTATACCCATTTTATCCCAAAAGAGGCTAAAACCAACAAATATTTTCTTAGACGCAGTAAATAGCTTTCTTAGTGTTTCTATCGTCAAAATGTTTAATAATTAAATGCATTTGACTAATGATAGAGTTAGAGATAGATTAGGAGTCTTTAGCCAAGACGTATACACATTTTCTCCCAAAAGAGGCTAAAACAAACAAAACTTGCTTAGAAGCAGTCAATATATTTGTTAGCGTTTCTATGGTCAACATGTGTCACAATCCAATGCAATTGACTAATATAAGAGTTAGAGATGGATAATAAGTGTTTAGACAATACTTATACCCATTTCCTCCCAAAAGAGGCTAAAACCAACAAAACTTGCTTAGAACAACTCAATAGATTTGTTAGTGTTTCTATGGTCAAAATGTGTCACAATCCAATGCATTTGACTAATTATAAGAGCTAGCGATGGGTTAGGAGTGTTTAGACAACACTTATACCCATTTACTCTCAAAAGAAGCTATAACCAACAAAATATTGTTTAGAAGAACTAAATAGCTTTGTTAGTGTTTTTATGGTCAAAAGGTATCACAATCCAATGCATTCGACTAATTATAAGAGTTAGAGATGGATTAGGAATGTTCAGACAACACTTATACCCATTTTATCCCAAAAGAGGCTAAAACCAACAAATATTTTCTTAGACGCAGTAAATAGCTTTCTTAGTGTTTCTATCGTCAAAATGTTTAATAATTAAATGCATTTGACTAATGATAGAGTTAGAGATAGATTAGGAGTCTTTAGCCAAGACGTATACACATTTTCTCCCAAAAGAGGCTAAAACAAACAAAACTTGCTTAGAAGCAGTCAATATATTTGTTAGCGTTTCTATGGTCAACATGTGTCACAATCCAATGCAATTGACTAATATAAGAGTTAGAGATGGATAATAAGTGTTTAGACAACACTTATACCCATTTCCTCCCAAAAGAGGCTAAAACCAACAAAACTTGCTTAGAACAACTCAATAGATTTGTTAGTGTTTCTATGGTCAAAATGTGTCACAATCCAATGCATTTGACTAATTATAAGAGCTAGCGATGGGTTAGGAGTGTTTAGACAACACTTATACCCATTTACTCTCAAAAGAAGCTATAACCAACAAAATATTGCTTAGAAGAACTAAATAGCTTTGTTAGTGTTTTTATGGTTAAAAGGTATCACAATCCAATGCATTCGACTAATTATAAGAGTTAGAGATGGATTAGAAGTGTTTAGACAACACTTATACCCATTTTATCCAAAAAGAGGCTAAAACCAACAAATATTTTCTTAGACGCAGTAAATAGCTTTCTTAGTGTTTCTATCGTCAAAATTTTTAATAATCAAATGCATTTGACTAATGATAGAGTTAGAGATAGATTAGGAGTCTTTAGCCAAGACGTATACCCATTTTCTCCCAAAAGAGGCTAAAACAAGCAAAACTTGCTTAGAAGCAGTCAATAGATTTGTTAGCGTTTCTATGGTCAAAATGTATCACAATCCAATGCAATTGACTAATATAAGAGTTAGAGATGGATAATAAGTGTTTAGACAATACTTATACCCATTTCCTCCCAAAAGAGGCTAAAACCAACAAAACTTGCTTAGAACAACTCAATAGATTTTGACGATATGGTCAAAATGTATCACAATTCAATGCATTTGACTAATTATAACAGTTAGAGATGGATTAGGAGTGTTTAGACAACACTTATACCCATTTCTCAAAAGAGGCTAAAACCAAAAAAATTTGCTTAAAAGCAGTCAATAGATTTGTTAGTGTTTCTATAGTCAAAATGTTTCACAATCCAATGCATTGGACTAATTATAGAGTTAGAGATGGATTAGGAGTGTTTAGAAAATAATTATACCCATTTTCTCCCTAAAGAAGCTATAACCAACAAAATATTGCTTAGAAGCACTAAATAGCTTTGTTAGTGTTTATATGGTCAAAATGTATCACAATCCAATGCATTTGACTAATTATAACAGTTAGAGATGGATTAGGAGTGTTTAAACAACACTTATACCTATTTTCTCCCAAAAGAGGCTAAAACCAAAAAAATTTGCTTAAAAGCAGTCAATAGATTTGTTAGTGTTTCTATAGTCAAAATGTTTCACAATCCAATGCATTGGACTAATTATAGAGTTAGAGATGGATTAGGAGTGTTTAGACAATAATTATACCCATTTTCTCCCTAAAGAAGCTATAACAACCAAAATATTGCTTAGAAGCACTAAATAGCTTTGTTAGTGTTTATATGGTCAAAATGTATCACAATCCAATGCATTCGACTAATTATAAGAGTTAGAGATGGATTAGGAGTGTTTAGATAACACTTATACCCATTTTCGGCCAAAAGAGGCTAAAACCAACAAAACTTGCTTAGAAGCACTCAATAGATTTGTTAATATTTCTATAGTCAAAATGTATCACAATCCAATGCATTGGACTAATTATAGAGTTAGAGATGGGTTAGGAGTGTTTAGACAACACTTATACCTATTTTCTCCCAAAAGAGGCTAAAACCAAAAAAATTTGCTTAAAAGCAGTCAATAGATTTGTTAGTGTTTCTATAGTCAAAATGTTTCACAATCCAATGCATTGGACTAATTATAGAGTTAGAGATGGATTAGGAGTGTTTAGACAATAATTATACCCATTTTCTCCCTAAAGAAGCTATAACAACCAAAATATTGCTTAGAAGCACTAAATAGCTTTGTTAGTGTTTTTATGGTCAAAAGGTATCACAATCCAATGCATTCGACTAATTATAAGAGTTAGAGATGGATTAGGAGTGTTTAGACACCACTTATACCCATTTTCTCCCAAAAGAGGCTAAAACCAACAAAACTTGCTTAAAAGGAGTCAATAGATTTGTTAGTGTTTCTATGGTCATAATGTGTCACAATCCAATGCAATTGACTAATTATAAGAGTTAGAGATGGATAAGAAGTGTTTAGACAACACTTATACCCATTTTCTCCCAAAAGAGGCTAAAACAAACAAAACTTGCTCAGAAGCAGTCAATAGATTTGTTAGTGTTTCTATAGTCAAAATGTGTCACAATCCAATGCAATTGAATAATTATAAGAGTTAGGGATGGACAAGAAGTGTTTAGACAACACTTATAACCATTTCCTCCCAAAAGAGGCTAAAACCAAGAAAACTTGCTTAGAAGCGGTCAATAGATTTGTTAGTATTTCTATGGTCAAAATATGTCACAATCCAATGCATTTGACTAATTATAAGAGTAAGAGATGGATTAGGAGTGTTTAGAGAACAGTTATACCCATTTTCTCCCAAAAGAAGCTATAACCAACAAAATATTGCTTAGAAGCACTAAATAGCTTTGTTAGTGTTTTTATGGTTAAAAGGTATCACAATCCAATGCATTCGACTAATTATAAGAGTTAGAGATGGATTAGAAGTGTTTAGACAACACTTATACCCATTTTATCCAAAAAGAGGCTAAAACCAACAAATATTATCTTAGACGCAGTAAATAGCTTTCTTAGTGTTTCTATCGTCAAAATTTTTAATAATCAAATGCATTTGACTAATGATAGAGTTAGAGATAGATTAGGAGTCTTTAGCCAAGACGTATACCCATTTTCTCCCAAAAGAGGCTAAAACAAGCAAAACTTGCTTAGAAGCAGTCAATAGATTTGTTAGCGTTTCTATGGTCAAAATGTGTCACAATCCAATGCAATTGACTAATATAAGAGTTAGAGATGGATAATAAGTGTTTAGACAATACTTATACCCATTTCCTCCCAAAAGAGGTTAAAACCAACAAAACTTGCTTAGAACAACTCAATAGATTTTGACGATATGGTCAAAATGTATCACAATCCAATGCATTTGACTAATTATAACAGTTAGAGATGGATTAGGAGTGTTTAGACAACACTTTTACCCATTTTCTCCCAAAAGAGGCTAAAACCAAAAAAATTTGCTTAAAAGCAGTCAATAGATTTGTTAGTGTTTCTACAGTCAAAATGTTTCACAATCCAATGCATTGGACTAATTATAGAGTTAGAGATGGATTAGGAGTGTTTAGAAAATAATTATACCCATTTTCTCCCTAAAGAAGCTATAACCAACAAAATATTGCTTAGAAGCACTAAATAGCTTTGTTAGTGTTTATATGGTCAAAATGTATCACAATCCAATGCATTTGACTAATTATAACAGTTAGAGATGGATTAGGAGTGTTTAAACAACACTTATACCTATTTTCTCCCAAAAGAGGCTAAAACCAAAAAAATTTGCTTAAAAGCAGTCAATAGATTTGTTAGTGTTTCTATAGTCAATATGTTTCACAATCCAATGCATTGGACTAATTATAGAGTTAGAGATGGATTAGGAGTGTTTAGACAATAATTATACCCATTTTCTCCCTAAAGAAGCTATAACAACCAAAATATTGCTTAGAAGCACTAAATAGCTTTGTTAGTGTTTATATGGTCAAAATGTATCACAATCCAATGCATTCGACTAATTATAAGAGTTAGAGATGGATTAGGAGTGTTTAGATAACACTTATACCCATTTTCGGCCAAAAGAGGCTAAAACCAACAAAACTTGCTTAGAAGCACTCAATAGATTTGTTAGTATTTCTATAGTCAAAATGTATCACAATCCAATGCATTGGACTAATTATAGAGTTAGAGATGGGTTAGGAGTGTTTAGACAACGCTTATACCTATTTTCTCCCAAAAGAGGCTAAAACCAAAAAAATTTGCTTAAAAGCAGTCAATAGATTTGTTAGTGTTTCTATAGTCAAAATGTTTCACAATCCAATGCATTGGACTAATTATAGAGTTAGAGATGGATTAGGAGTGTTTAGACAATAATTATACCCATTTTCTCCCTAAAGAAGCTATAACAACCAAAATATTGCTTAGAAGCACTAAATAGCTTTGTTAGTGTTTTTATGGTCAAAAGGTATCACAATCCAATGCATTCGACTAATTATAAGAGTTAGAGATGGATTAGGAGTGTTTAGACACCACTTATACCCATTTTCTCCCAAAAGAGGCTAAAACCAACAAAACTTGCTTAAAAGCAGTCAATAGATTTGTTAGTGTTTCTATGGTCATAATGTGTGACAATCCAATGCAATTGACTAATTATAAGAGTTAGAGATGGATAAGAAGTGTTTAGACAACACTTATACCCATTTTCTCCCAAAAGAGGCTAAAACCAACAAAACTTGCTCAGAAGCAGTCAATAGATTTGTTAGTGTTTCTATAGTCAAAATGTGTCACAATCCAATGCAATTGAATAATTATAAGAGTTAGGGATGGACAAGAAGTGTTTAGACAACACTTATAACCATTTCCTCCCAAAAGAGGCTAAAACCAAGAAAACTTGCTTAGAAGCGGTCAATAGATTTGTTAGTGTTTCTATGGTCAAAATATGTCACAATCCAATGCATTTGACTAATTATAAGAGTAAGAGATGGATTAGGAGTGTTTAGAGAACAGTTATACCCATTTTCTCCCAAAAGAAGCTATAACCAACAAAATATTGCTTAGAAGCACTAAATAGCTTTGTTAGTGTTTATATGGTCAAAATGTATCACAATCCAATGCATTTGACTAATTATAACAGTTAGAGATGGATTAGGAGTGTTTAGACAACACTTATACCTATTTTCTCCCAAAAGAGGCTAAAACCAAAAAAATTTGCTTAAAAGCAGTCAATAGATTTGTTAGTGTTTCTATAGTCAAAATGTTTCACAATCCAATGCATTGGACTAATTATAGAGTTAGAGATGGATTAGGAGTGTTTAGACAATAATTATACCCATTTTCTCCCTAAAGAAGCTATAACAACCAAAATATTGCTTAGAAGCACTAAATAGCTTTGTTAGTGTTTATATGGTCAAAATGTATCACAATCCAATGCATTCGACCAATTATAAGAGTTAGAGAAGGATTAGGAGTGTTTAGATAACACTTATACCCATTTTCGGCCAAAAGAGGCTAAAACCAACAAAACTTGCTTAGAAGCACTCAATAGATTTGTTAGTATTTCTATAGTCAAAATGTTTCAGAATCCAATGCATTGGACTAATTATAGAGTTAGAGATGGGTTAGGAGTGTTTAGACAATAATTATACCCATTTTCTCCCTAAAGAAGCTATAACCAACAAAATATTGCTTAGAAGCACTAAATAGCTTTGTTAGTGTTTATATGGTCAAAAAGTTTCACAATCCAATGCATTTGACTAATTATAGAGTTAGAGATGGATTAGGAGTCTTTAGATAACACTTATACCCATTTTCTCCCAAAAGAGGCTCAAACCAACAAAACTTGCTTAGAAGCAGTCAGTAGATTTGTTTGTGTTTCTATTGTCAAAATGTGTCACAATCCAATGCAATTGACTAATTGTAAGAGTTAGAGATGGATAAGAAGTGTTTAGACAACACTTATACCCATTTCCTCCTAGAAGAGGTTAAAACCAACAAAACTTGCTTAGAACAACTCAATAGATTTGTTAGTGTTTCTATGGTCAAAATGTGTCACAATCCAATTCATTTGACTAATTATAAGAGCTAGCGATGGATTAGGAGTGTTTAGACAACACTTATACCCATTTACTCACAAAAGAAGATATAACCAACAAAATATTGCTTAGAAGCAGTAAATAACTTTGTTAGTGTTTTTTGGTCAAAAGGTATCACAATCCAATGCATTCAACTAATTATAAGAGTTAGAGATGGATTAGAAGTGTTTAGACAACACTTATACCTATTTTATCCTAAAAGTGGCTAAACCAACAAACATATGCTTAGAAGCAGTCAATAGATTTGTTAGTGTTTTTATGGTCAAAATGTTTCACAATCTAATGCATTGGACTAATTATAGAGTTAGATATGGATTAGGAGTGTTTAGACAACAATTATACCCATTTTCTCCCAAAAGAGGGTAAAACCAACAAAAATTTGCAATTGATTAATTATAAGAGTTAGGGATGGACAAGAAGTGTTTAGATAACACTTATAACCCATTTCCTCCCAAAAGAGGCTAAAACCAACAAAACTTGCTTATAAGCGGTCAATAGATTTGTTAGTGTTTCTATGGTCAAAATGTTTCACAATCCAATGCATTTGACTAATTATAGAGTTAGAGATGGATTAGGAGTGTTTAGATAACACTTATACCCATTTTCTCCCATAAGAGGCTAAAACCAACAAAACTTGCTTAGAAACAGTCACTAGATTTGTTAGTATTTCTATGGTCAAAATGTGTCACAACCCAATGCAATTGACTAATTATAAGAATTAGAGATGGATAAGAAGTGTTTAGACAACACTTATACCAATTTCCTCCCATAAGAGGTTAAAACTAACAAAACTTGCTTAGAACAACTCAATAGATTTGTTAGTGTTTCTATGGTCAAAATGTGTCACAATCAAATGCATTTGACTAATTATAAGAGCTAGCGATGGATTAGGAGTGTTTAGACAACACTTATACCCATTTACTCTCAAAAGAAGCTATAACCAACAAAATATTGCTTAGAAGAACTAAATAGCTTTGTTAGTGTTTTTATGGTTAAAAGGTATCACAATCCAATGCATTCGACTAATTATAAGAGTTAGAGATGGATTAGAAGTGTTTAGACAACACTTATACCCATTTTATCCCAAAAGAGGCTAAAACCAACAAATATTTTCTTAGACGCAGTAAATAGCTTTCTTAGTGTTTTTATCGTCAAAATGTTTCACAATCAAATGCATTAGACTAATGATAGAGTTAGAGATAGATTAGGAGTCTTTAGCTAAGACGTATACCCGTTTTCTCCCAAAAGAGGCTAAAACAAACAAATCTTGCTTAGAAGCAGTCAATAGATTTATTAGCGCTTCTATGGTCAAAATGTGTCACAATCCAATGCAATTGACTAATATAAGAGTTAGAGATGGATAATAAGTGTTTAGACAATACTTATACCCATTTCCTCCCAAAAGAGGCTAAAACCAAAAAAAACTTGCTTAGAACAACTCAATAGATTTGTTAGTGTTTATATGGTCAAAATGTGTCACAATCCAATGCATTTGACTAATTATAAGAGGTAGCGATGGATTAGGAGTGTTTAGACAACACTTATACCCATTTACTCACAAAAGAAGCTATAACCAACAAAATATTGCTTAGAAGCAATAAATAGCTTTGTTAGTGTTTTTATGGTCAAAAGGTATAACAAGCCAATGCATTCGACTAATTATAAGAGTTAGAGATGGATTAGAAGTGTTTAGACAACACTTATACCCATTTTCTCCCAAAAGAGGCTAAAACCAACAAAACTTGCTTAGAAGCAGTCAATAGATTTGTTAGTTTTTCTATGGTCATAATGTGTCACAATCCAATGCAATTGACTAATTATAAGAGTTAGAGATTTATAAGAAGTGTTTAGACAACACTTATACCCATTTTCTCCCAAAAGAGGCTAAAACAAACAAAACTTGCTCAGAAGCAGTCAATAGATTTGTTAGTGTTTCTATTGTCAAAATGTGTCACAATCCAATGCAATTGAATAATTATAAGAGTTAGGGATGGACAAGAAGTGTTTAGACAACAATTATAACCATTTCCTCCCAAAAAAAAATAAAACCAAGAAAACTTGCTTAGAAGCGGTCAATAGATTTGTTAGTGTTTCTATGGTCAAAATCTGTCACAATCCAATGCATTTGCCTAATTATAAGAGTAAGAGATGGATTAGGAGTGTTTAGAGAACACTTATACCCATTTTCTCCCAAAAGAAGCTATAACCAACAAAATATTGCTTAGAAGCACTAAATAGCTTTGTTAGTGTTTATATGGTCAAAATGTATCACAATCCAATGCATTTGACTAATTATAAGAGTTAGAGATGGATTACGAGTGTTTAGACAACACTTATACCCATTTTCTCCCAAAAGAGGCTAAAACCAAAAACAATTGCTTAAAAGCAGTCAATAGATTTGTTAGTGTTTCTATAGTCAAAATGTTTCACAATCCAATGCATTGGACTAATTATAGAGTTAGAGATGGATTAGGAGTGTTTAGACAATAATTATACCCATTTTCTCCCTAAAGAAGCTATAACCAACAAAATATTGCTTAGAAGCACTAAATAGCTTTGTTAGCGTTTATATGGTCAAAATGTATCACAATCCAATGCATTCGACTAATTATAAGAGTTAGAGATGGATTAGGAGTGTTTAGATAACACTTATACCCATTTTCGGCCAAAACAGGCTAAAATAAAAAAAATTTGCTTAAAAGCAGTCAATAGATTTGTTAGTGTTTCTATAGTCAAAATGTTTCACAATCGCATGCATTGGACTAATTATAGAGTTAGAGATGGATTAGGAGTGTTTAGACAACAATTATACCCATTTTCTCCCAAAAGAGGCTAAAACCAACAAAAATTTGCTTAGAAGCAGTAAATAGCTTTGTTAGTGTGTCGATGGTCAAAATGTTTTATTATCCAATGCATTTGACTAATTATAGATTTAGAGATGGATTACAAGTGTTTAGCCAACACTTATACCCATTTACTCCCAAAAGAAGCTACAACCAACAAAATATTGCTTAGAAACAATAAATAGTTTTTTTAGTGTTTCTATAATTAAAATGTATCACCATCTAATGCATTTGAGTAATTATAAGAGTTAGAGATGGATTAGGAGTGTTTAGACAACACTTATATCCATTATCTTTTAAAAGAAGCTAAAACCAACAAAACATTGCTTAGAAGAAGTAAATAGCTTTGTTAGTATTTTTATGGTCAATATGTGTCACAATCCAATGCAATTGACTAATTATAAGAGTTAGAGATGGATTAGAAGTTTTTAGACAACATTAATACCCATTTTCTCCCAAAAGAGTCTAAAACCAACAATACTTGCTTAGAAGCAGTCAATAGATTTGTTAGTGTATCTATAGTCAAAATGTGTCACAATCCAATGCATTTGACTAATTATAAGAGTTTGAGTTAGATTAAGAGTGTTTAGAGAACACTTATACCCATTTTCTCTCAAAAGAAGCTATAACCAACATAATATTGCTTAGAAGGAGTAAATAGCTTTGTTAGTGTTTCTATGGTCATAATGTGTCATAATCCAAAGCATTTGACTAATTATAAGAGTTATAGATGAATTCGGAGTGTTTAGACAACACTTATACCCATTTTCTGCCAAAAGAGTCTAAAACCAACAAAACTTGCTTAGAAGCATTCAATAAATTTGTTAGAGTTTCTATAGTCAACATGTGTCACAATCCAATGCATTTGACTAATTATAAGAGTTAGAGATTGATTAGGAGTGTTTAGAGAACACTTATACCCATTTTCTCCCAAAAGAAGCTATAACCAACAAAATATTGCTTAGAAGCTCTAAATAACTTTGTTAGTGTTTATATGGTCAAAAGGTATCACAATCCAATGCATTCGACTAATTATAATAGTTAGAGATGGATTAGGAGTGTTTAGACAACACTTACACCCATTTTATCTCAAAAGAGGCTAAAACCAACAAACATTTTCTTAGACGCAGTATATAGCTTTGTTAGTGTTTCTATGGTCAAAATGTTTCACAATCCAAAGCATATGACTAATTATAAGAGTTATAGATGAATTCGGAGTGTTTAGACAACACTTATACCCATTTTCTCCCAAAAGAGTCTAAAACCAACAAAACTTGCTTAGAAGCAGTCAATAAATTGGTTAGAGTTTCTATAGTTAAAATGTGTCACAATCCAATGCATTTGCCTAATTATAAGAGTTAGAGATGGATTAGGAGTGTTTAGAGAACACTTATACCCATTTTCTCCCAAAAGAAGCTATAACCAACAAAATATTGCTAAGAAGCAGTAAATAGCTTTCTTAGTGTTTATATGGTCAAAAGGTATCACAATCCAATGCATTCGACTAATTATAATAGTTAGAGATGGATTAGGAGTGTTTAGACAACACTTATACCAATTTTATCTCAAAAGAGTCTAAAACCAACAAAATATTGCTAAGAAGCAGTAAATAGCTTTCTTAGTGTTTATATGGTCAAAAGGTATCACAATCTAATGCATTCGACTAATTATAAGAGTTAGAGATGGATTTGGAGTGTTTAGACAACACTTATACCCATTTTATCCCAAACGAGGCTAAAACCAACAAACATTTGCTTAGAATCAGTCAATAGATTTGTTAGTGTTTCTATGGTCAAAATGTTTCACAATCCAATGCATTGGACTAATTATAGAGTTAGAGATGGATTAGGAGTGTTTAGACAACAATTATACCCATTTTCTCCCAAAAGAGGCTAAAACCAACAAAAATTTGCAATTGATTAATTATAAGAGTTAGGGATGGACAAGAAGTGTTTAGATAACACTTATAACCCATTTCCTCCCAAAAGAGGCTAAAACCAACAAAACTTGCTTAGAAGCGGTCAATAGATTTGTTAGTGTTTCTATGGTCAAAATGTGTCACAATCCAATGCATTTGACTAATTATAAGAGTAAGAGATGGATTAGGAGTGTTTAGAGAACACTTACACCCATTTTCTCCCAAAAGAAGCTATAACCAACAAACATTTGCTTAGACGCAGTAAATAGCTTTATTAGTGTTTTCATGGTCAAAATGTTTCACAATCCAATGCATTTGACTAATAATAGAGTTAGAGATGGATTAGGAGTGTTTAGATAACACTTATACCCATTTTCTCCAAAAGAGGCTAAAACCAACAAAACTTGCTTAGAAGCAGTCAGTAGATTTGTTAGTGTTTCTATAGTCAAAATGTGTCACAATCCAATGCAATTGACTAATTGTAAGAGTTAGAGATGGATAAGAAGTGTTTAGACAACACTTATACCCATTTCCTCCTAGAAGAGGTTAAAACCAACAAAACTTGCTTAGAACAACTCAATAGATTTGTTAGTGTTTCTATGGTCAAAATGTGTCACAATCTAATGCATTTGACTAATTATAAGAGCTAGCGATGGATTAGGAGTGTTTAGACAACACTTATACCCATTTACTCACAAAAGAAGCTATAACCAACAAAATATTGCTTAGAAGCAGTAAATAACTTTGTTAGTGTTTTTATGGTCAAAAGGTATCACAATCCAATGCATTCGACTAATTATAAGAGTTAGAGATGGTTTAGAAGTGTTTAGACAACACTTATACCTATTTTATCCAAAAAGAGGCTAAACCACCAAACATATGCATAGAAGGAGTCAATAGATTTGTTAGTGTTTCTATGGTCAAAATGTTTCACAATCCAATGCATTGGACTAATTATAGAGTTAGAGATGGATTAGGAGTGTTTAGACACCACTTATACTCATTTTCTGTCAAAAGAGGCTAAAATCAACAAAAATTTGCAATTGATTAATTATAAGAGTTAGGGATGGACAAGAAGTGTTTAGATAACACTTATAACCCATTTCCTCCCAAAAGAGGCTAAAACCAACAAAACTTGCTTAGAAGCGGTCAATAGATTTGTTAGTGTTTCTATGGTCAAAATGTGTCACAATCCAATGCATTTGACTAATTATAAGAGTAAGAGATGGATTAAGAGTGTTTAGAGAACACTTATACCCATTTTCTCCCAAAAGAAGCTATAACCAACAAACATTTGCTTAGACGCAGTAAATAGCTTTGTTAGTGTTTTCATGGTCAAAATGTTTCACAATCGAATGCATTTGACTAATTATAGAATTAGAGATGGATTAGGAGTGTTTAGATAACACTTATACCCATTTTCTCCCAAAAGAGGCTAAAACCAACAAAATTTGCTTAAAAGCAGTCAATAGATTTGTTAGTGTTTCTATGGTCAAAATGTGTCACAATCCAATGCATTTGACTAATTATAAGAGCTAGCGATGGATTAGGAGTGTTTAGACAACACTTATACGCATTTACTCTCAAAAGAAGCTATAACCAACAAAATATTGCTTAGAAGCACTAAATAGCTTTGTTAGTATTTTTATGGTCAAAATGTGTCACAATCCAATGCAATCGACTAATTTTAAGAGTTAGAGATGGATTAGAAGTTTTTAGACAACACTAATACTCATTTTCTTCCAAAAGAGTCTAAAACCAACAAAACTTGCTTAGAAGCAGTCAATAGATTTGTTAGTGTTTCTATAATGAAACTGTGTCACAATCCAATGCATTTGACTAATTATAAGAGTTTGAGTTAGATTAAGAGTGTTTAGAGAACACTTATACCCATTTTCTCTCAAAAGAAGGTATAACCAACATAATATTGCTTAGAAGGAGTAAATAGCTTTGTTAGTGTTTCTATGGTCATAATGTGTCATAATCCAAAGCATTTGAGTAATTATAAGAGTTATAGATGAATTCGGAGTGTTTAGACAACACTTATACCCATTTTCTGCCAAAAGAGTCTAAAACCAACAAAACTTGCTTAGAAGCATTCAATAAATTTGTTAGAGTTTCTATAGTCAAAATGTGTCACAATCCAATGCATTTGCCTAATTATAAGAGTTAGAGATGGATTAGGAGTGTTTAGAGAACACTTATACCCATTTTCTCCCAAAAGAAGCTATAACCAACAAAATATTGCTAAGAAGCAGTAAATAGCTTTGTTAGTGTTTATATGGTCAAAAGGTATCACAATCTAATGCATTCGACTAATTATAAGAGTTAGAGATGGATTTGGAGTGTTTAGACAACACTTATACCCATTTTATCCCAAACGAGGCTAAAACCAACAAACATTTGCTTAGAAGCAGTCAATAGATTTGTTAGTGTTTCTATAGTCAAAATGTTTCACAATCCAATGCATTCGACTAATTATAAGAGTTAGAGATTGAGTAGGCGTATTTAGACAATAATTATACTCATTTTCTCCCTAAAGAAGCTATAACCAACAAAATATTGCTTAGAAGCACTAAATAGCTTTGTTAGTGTTTATATGGTCAAAATGTATCACAATCCAATGCATTCGACTAATTATAAGAGTTAGAGATGGATTAGGAGTGTTTAGATAACACTTATACCCATTTTCGGCCAAAAGAGGCTAAAACCAAAAAAATTTGCTTAAAAGCAGTCAATAGATTTGTTAGTGTTTCTATAGTCAAAATGTTTCACAATCGAATGCATTGGACTAATTATAGAGTTAGAGATGGATTAGGAGTGTTTAGACAACAATTATACCCATTTTCTCCCAAAAGAGGCTAAAACCAACAAAAATTTGCTTAGAAGCAGTAAATAGCTTTGTTAGTGTGTCGATGGTCAAAATGTTTTATAATCCAATGCATTTGACTAATTATAGATTTAGAGATGGATTACAAGTGTTTAGACAACACTTATACCCATTTACTCCCAAAAGAAGCTACAACCAACAAAATATTGCTTAGAAACAATAAATAGTTTTTTTAGTGTTTCTATAATCAAAATCTATCACAATCTAATGCATTTGAGTAATTATAAGAGTTAGAGATGGATTAGGAGTGTTTAGACAACACTTATATCCATTATCTTTTAAAAGAAGCTAAAACCAACAAAACATTGCTTAGAAGAAGTAAATAGCTTTGTTAGAATTTTTATGGTCAATATGTGTCACAATCCAATGCAATTGACTAATTATAAGAGTTAGAGATGGATTAGAAGTTTTTAGACAACACTAATACCCATTTTCTCCCAAAAGAGTCTAAAACCAACAATACTTGCTTAGAAGCAGTCAATAGATTTGTTAGTGTTTCTATAGTCAAAATGTGTCACAATCCAATGCATTTGACTAATTATAAGAGTTTGAGTTTGATTAAGAGTGTTTAGAGAACACTTATACCCATTTTCTCTCAAAAGAAGCTATAACCAACATAATATTGCTTAGAAGGAGTAAATAGCTTTGTTAGTGTTTCTATGGTCATAATGTGTCATAATCCAAAGCATTTGACTAATTATAAGACTTATAGATGAATTCGGAGTGTTTAGACAACACTTATACCCATTTTCTGCCAAAAGAGTCTAAAACCAACAAAACTTGCTTAGAAGCATTCAATAAATTTGTTAGAGTTTCTATAGTCAACATGTGTCACAATCCAATGCATTTGACTAATTATAAGAGTTAGAGATTGATTAGGAGTGTTTAGAGAACACTTATACCCATTTTCTCCCAAAAGAAGCTATAACCAACAAAATATTGCTTAGAAGCTCTAAATAACTTTGTTAGTGTTTATATGGTCAAAAGGTATCACAATCCAATGCATTCGACTAATTATAATAGTTAGAGATGGATTAGGAGTGTTTAGACAACACTTACACCCATTTTATCTCAAAAGAGGCTAAAACCAACAAACATTTTCTTAGACGCAGTATATAGCTTTGTTAGTGTTTCTATGGTCAAAATGTTTCACAATCCAAAGCATATAACTAATTATAAGAGTTATAGATGAATTCGGAGTGTTTAGACAACACTTATACCCATTTTCTCCCAAAAGAGTCTAAAACCAACAAAACTTGCTTAGAAGCAGTCAATAAATTGGTTAGAGTTTCTATAGTTAAAATGTGTCACAATCCAATGCATTTGCCTAATTATAAGAGTTAGAGATGGATTAGGAGTGTTTAGAGAACACTTATACCCATTTTCTCCCAAAAGAAGCTATAACCAACAAAATATTGCTAAGAAGCAGTAAATAGCTTTCTTAGTGTTTATATGGTCAAAAGGTATCACAATCCAATGCATTCGACTAATTATAATAGTTAGAGATGGATTAGGAGTGTTTAGACAACACTTATACCAATTTTATCTCAAAAGAGTCTAAAACCAACAAAATATTGCTAAGAAGCAGTAAATAGCTTTCTTAGTGTTTATATGGTCAAAAGGTATCACAATCTAATGCATTCGACTAATTATAAGAGTTAGAGATGGATTTGGAGTGTTTAGACAACACTTATACCCATTTTATCCCAAACGAGGCTAAAACCAACAAACATTTGCTTAGAATCAGTCAATAGATTTGTTAGTGTTTCTATGGTCAAAATGTTTCACAATCCAATGCATTGGACTAATTATAGAGTTAGAGATGGATTAGGAGTGTTTAGACAACAATTATACCCATTTTCTCCCAAAAGAGGCTAAAACCAACAAAAATTTGCAATTGATTAATTATAAGAGTTAGGGATGGACAAGAAGTGTTTAGATAACACTTATAACCCATTTCCTCCCAAAAGAGGCTAAAACCAACAAAACTTGCTTAGAAGCGGTCAATAGATTTGTTAGTGTTTCTATGGTCAAAATGTTTCACAATCCAATGCATTTGACTAATTATAAGAGTAAGAGATGGATTAGGAGTGTTTAGAGAACACTTACACCCATTTTCTCCCAAAAGAAGCTATAACCAACAAACATTTGCTTAGACGCAGTAAATAGCTTTATTAGTGTTTTCATGGTCAAAATGTTTCACAATCCAATGCATTTGACTAATAATAGAGTTAGAGATGGATTAGGAGTGTTTAGATAACACTTATACCCATTTTCTCCAAAAGAGGCTAAAACCAACAAAACTTGCTTAGAAGCAGTCAGTAGATTTGTTAGTGTTTCTATAGTCAAAATGTGTCACAATCCAATGCAATTGACTAATTGTAAGAGTTAGAGATGGATAAGAAGTGTTTAGACAACACTTATACCCATTTCCTCCTAGAAGAGGTTAAAACCAACAAAACTTGCTTAGAACAACTCAATAGATTTGTTAGTGTTTCTATGGTCAAAATGTGTCACAATCTAATGCATTTGACTAATTATAAGAGCTAGCGATGGATTAGGAGTGTTTAGACAACACTTATACCCATTTACTCACAAAAGAAGCTATAACCAACAAAATATTGCTTAGAAGCAGTAAATAACTTTGTTAGTGTTTTTATGGTCAAAAGGTATCACAATCCAATGCATTCGACTAATTATAAGAGTTAGAGATGGTTTAGAAGTGTTTAGACAACACTTATACCTATTTTATCCTAAAAGAGGCTAAACCACCAAACATATGCATAGAAGGAGTCAATAGATTTGTTAGTGTTTCTATGGTCAAAATGTTTCACAATCCAATGCATTGGACTAATTATAGAGTTAGAGATGGATTAGGAGTGTTTAGACACCACTTATACTCATTTTCTGTCAAAAGAGGCTAAAATCAACAAAAATTTGCAATTGATTAATTATAAGAGTTAGGGATGGACAAGAAGTGTTTAGATAACACTTATAACCCATTTCCTCCCAAAAGAGGCTAAAACCAACAAAACTTGCTTAGAAGCGGTCAATAGATTTGTTAGTGTTTCTATGGTCAAAATGTGTCACAATCCAATGCATTTGACTAATTATAAGAGTAAGAGATGGATTAAGAGTGTTTAGAGAACACTTATACCCATTTTCTCCCAAAAGAAGCTATAACCAACAAACATTTGCTTAGACGCAGTAAATAGCTTTGTTAGTGTTTTCATGGTCAAAATGTTTCACAATCGAATGCATTTGACTAATTATAGAATTAGAGATGGATTAGGAGTGTTTAGATAACACTTATACCCATTTTCTCCCAAAAGAGGCTAAAACCAACAAAATTTGCTTAAAAGCAGTCAATAGATTTGTTAGTGTTTCTATGGTCAAAATGTGTCACAATCCAATGCATTTGACTAATTATAAGAGCTAGCGATGGATTAGGAGTGTTTAGACAACACTTATACCCATTTACTCTCAAAAGAAGCTATAACCAACAAAATATTGCTTAGAAGAACTAAATATCTTTGTTAGTGTTTTTATGGTCAAAAGGTATCACAATCCAATGCATTCGACTAATTATAAGAGTTAGAGATGGATTAGAAGTGTTTAGACAACACTTATAACCATTTTATCCCAAAAGAGGCTAAAACCAACAAATATTTTCTTAGACGCAGTAAATAGCTTTCTTAGTGTTTCTATCGTCAAAATGTTTCACAAACAAATGCATTTGACTAATGATAGAGTTAGAGATATATTAGGAGTCTTTAGCCAAGACTTATACCCATTTTCTCCCAAAAGAGGCTAAAACAATCAAAACTTGCTTAGAAGCAGTCAATAGATTTGTTAGCGTTTCTATGGTCAAAATGTGTCACAATTCAATGCAATTGACTAATATAAGAGTAAGAGATGGATAATAAGTGTTTAGACAATCCTTATACCCATTTCCTCCCAAAAGAGGCTAAAATCAACAAAACTTCCTTAGAACAACTCAATAGATTTGTTAGTGTTTCTATGGTCAAAATGTGTCACAATCCAATGCATTTGACTAATTATAAGAGCTAGCAATGGATTAGGAGTGTTTAGACAACAATTATACCCATTTACGCACAAAAGAAGCTATAACCAACAAAATATTGCTTAGAAGCAGTAAATAGCTTTGTTAGTGTTTTTATGGTCAAAAGGTATCACAATCCAATGCATTCGACTAATTATAAGAGTTAGAGATGGATTAGAAGTGTTTAGACAACACTTATACCTATTTTATCCCAAAAGAGGCTAAACCAACAAACATTTCCTTAGACGCAATAAATAGCTTTGTTAGTGTTTTTATGGTCAAAAGGTATCACAATCCAATGCATTCGAGTAATTATAAGAGTTAGAGATGGATTAGGATTGTTTAGACACCACTTATACCCATTTTCTCCCAAAAGAGGCTAAAACCAACAAAACTTGCTTAGAAGCAGTAAATAGCTTTGTTAGTGTTTCTATGGTCAAAATGTGTCACAATCCAATGCATTTGACTAATGATAGGAGTTTGAGATGGATAAGAAGTGTTTAGACAACACTTATACCCATTTTCTCCCAAAAGTGGCTAAAACCAACAAAACTTGCTCAGAAGCAGTCAATAGATTTGTTAGTGTTTCTATAGTCAAAATGTGTTACAATCCAATGAAATTGAATAATTATAAGAGTTAGGGATGGACAAGAAGTGTTTAGAAAACACTTATAACCATTTCCTCCCAAAAGAGGCTAAAACCAAGAAAACTTGCTTAGAAGCGGTCAATAGATTTGTTAGTGTTTCTATGGTCAAAATGTGTCACAATCCAATGCATTTGACTAATTCTAAGAGTAAGAGATGGATTAGGAGTGTTTAGAGAACACTTATACCCATTTTCTCCCAAAAGAAGCTATAACCAACAAAATATTGCTTAGAAGCACTAAATAGCTTTGTTAGTGTTTATATGGTCAAAATGTATCACAATCAAATGCATTTGACTAATTATAAGAGTTAGAGATGGATTAGGAGTGTTTAGACAACACTTATACCCATATTCTCCCAAAAGAGGCTAAAACCAAAAATTTTTGCTTAAAAGCACTCAATAGAATTGTTAGTGTTTCTATAGTCAAAATGTTTCACAATCCAATGCATTGGACTAATTATAGAGTTAGAGATGGATTAGGAGTGTTTAGACAACAATTATACCCATTTTCTCCCTAAAGAAGCTATAACCAACAAAATATTGCTTAGAAGCACTAAATAGCTTTGTTAGTGTTTATATGGTCAAAATGTATCACAATCCAATGCATTCGACTAATTATAAGAGTTAGAGATGGATTAGGAGTGTTTAGATAACACTTATACCCATTTTCGGCGAAAAGAGGATAAAACCAGAAAAATTTGCTTAAAAGCAGTCAATAGATTTGTTAGTGTTTCTATAGTCAAAATGTTTCACAATCCAATGCATTGGACTAATTAGAGAGTTAGAGATGGATTAGGGGTGTTTAGACAACAATTATACTCATTTTCTCCCAAAAGAGGCTAAAACCAACAAACATTTGCTTAAAAGCACTAAATAGCTTTGTTAGTGTGTCGATGGTCAAAATGTTTTATAATCCAATGCATTTGACTAATTATGAATTTGGAGATGGATTACAAGTGTTTAGACAACACTTATACCCATTTACTCCCAAAAGAAGCTACAACCAACAAAATATTGCTTAGAAACAATAAATAGTTTTTTCTAGTGTTTCTATAATCAAAATGTATCACAATCTAATGCATTTGAGTAAATATAAGAGTTAGAGATGGATTAGGAGTGTTTAGACAACAGTTATATCCATTATCTTTTAAAAGAAGCTAAAACCAACAAAACATTGCTTAGAAGCACTAAATAGCTTTGTTAGTATTTTTATGGTCAATATGTGTCACAATCCAATGCAATTGACTAATTATAAGAGTTAGAGATGGATTAGGATAGTTTAGACAACACTTATACCCATTTTCTCCCAAAAGAGTGTCAAACTAACAAAACTTGCTTCGAAGCAGTCAATAGATTTTTTAGTGTTTCTATGGTCAAAATGTAACACAATCCAATGCATTTGACTAATTATAAGAGTTAGAGATGGATTAGGAGTGTTTAGACAACACTTATACCCATTTACTCCCAAAAGAAGCTACAACCAACAAAATATTGTTTAGAAACAGTAAATAGAATTGTTAGTATTTCTATAATCAAAATGTATCACAATCTAATGCATTTGAGTAATTATAAGAGTTAGGGATGGACAAGAAGTGTTTAGACAACACTTATAACCATTTCCTTTCAAAAGAGGCTAAAACCAACAAAATTTGCTTAGAAGCGGTCAATAGATTTGTTAGTGTTTCTATGGTCAAAATGTGTCACAATCCAATGCATTTGACTAATTATAAGAGTTAGAGATGGATTAGGAGTGTTTAGAGAACAATTATACCCATTTCTCCCAAAAGAAGCTATAACCAACAAAATATTGCTTAGAAACACTAAATAGCTTTGTTAGTGTTTATATGGTCAAAATGTATCACAATCCAATGCATTCGACTAATTATAAGAGTTAGAGATGGATTAGGAGTGTTTAGACAACACTTATACCTATTTTCTCCCAAAAGAGTCTAAAACCAACAAAACTTGCTTAGAAGCAGTCAATAGATTTGTTACAGTTTCTATAGTCAAAATCTATCACAATCCAATGAATTCGACTAATTATAAGAGTTAGAGATTGATTAGGCGTGTTTAGACAACACTTATACCCATTTTCTCCCAAAAGAGGCTAAAACCAACAAAAATTTGCTTAGAAGAAGGAGTAAATAGCTTTGTTAGTGTTTCTATGGTCAAAATGTTTCATAATCCAATGCATTTGACTAATTATAGAGTTAGAGATGGATTAGGAGTGTTTAGATAACACTTATACCCATTTTCTCCCAAAAGAGGCTAAAACCAACAAAACTTTCTTAGAAGCATTCAATAGATTTATTAGTGTTTCTATGGTTATAATGTGTCACAATCCAATCCAATTGACTAAATATAAGAGTTAGATATGGATAAGAAGTGTTTAGACAACACTTATACCCATTTACTCCCAAAAGAGGCTAAAACCAACAAAACTTGCTCAGAAGCAGTCAATAGATTTGTTAGTGTTTCTATAGTCAAAATGTGTCACAATCCAATGCAATTGAATAATTATAAGAGTTAGGGATGGACAAGAAGTGTTTAGAAAACACTTATAACCATTTCCTCCCAAAAGAGGCTAAAACCAAGAAAACTTGCTTAGAAGCGATCAATAGATTTGTTAGTGTTTCTATGGTCAAAATGTGTCACAATCCAATGCATTTGACTAATTCTAAGAGTAAGAGATGGATTAGGAGTGTTTAGAGAACACTTATACCCATTTTCTCCCAAAAGAAGCTATAACCAACAAAATATTGCTTAGAAGCACTAAATAGCTTTCTTAGTGTTTATATGGTCAAAATGTATCACAATCCAATGCATTTGACTAATTATAAGAGTTAGAGATGGATTAGGAGTGTTTAGACAACACTTATACCCAAATTCTCCCAAAAGAGGCTAAAACCAAAAAAATTTGCTTAAAAGCACTCAATAGATTTGTTAGTGTTTCTATAGTCAAAATCTTTCACAATCCAATGCATTGGACTAATTATAGAGTTAGAGATGGATTAGGAGTGTTTAGACAACAATTATACCCATTTTCTCCCTAAAGAAGCTATAACCAACAAAATAGTGCTTAGAAGCACTAAATAGCTTTGTTAGTGTTTATATGTTCAAAATGTATCACAATCCAATGCATTCGACTAATTATAAGAGTTAGAGATGGATTAGGAGTGTTTAGATAACACTTATACCCATTTTCGACTAAAAGAGGGTAAAACCAAAAAAATTTGCTTAAAAGGAGTCAATAGATTTGTTAGTGTTTCTATAGTCAAAATGTTTCACAATCCAATGCATTGGACTAATTACAGAGTTAGAGATTGATTAGGGGTGTTTAGACAACAATTATACCCATATTCTCCCAAAAGAGGCTAAAACCAAAAATTTTTGCTTAAAAGCACTCAATAGAATTGTTAGTGTTTCTATAGTCAAAATGTTTCACAATCCAATGCATTGGACTAATTATAGAGTTAGAGATGGATTAGGAGTGTTTAGACAACAATTATACCCATTTTCTCCCTAAAGAAGCTATAACCAACAAAATATTGCTTAGAAGCACTAAATAGCTTTGTTAGTGTTTATATGGTCAAAATGTATCACAATCCAATGCATTCGACTAATTATAAGAGTTAGAGATGGATTAGGAGTGTTTAGATAACACTTATACCCATTTTCGGCGAAAAGAGGATAAAACCAGAAAAATTTGCTTAAAAGCAGTCAATAGATTTGTTAGTGTTTCTATAGTCGAAATGTTTCACAATCCAATGCATTGGACTAATTAGAGAGTTAGAGATGGATTAGGGGTGTTTAGACAACAATTATACTCATTTTCTCCCAAAAGAGGCTAAAACCAACAAACATTTGCTTAAAAGCACTAAATAGCTTTGTTAGTGTGTCGATGGTCAAAATGTTTTATAATCCAATGCATTTGACTAATTATAGATTTGGAGATGGATTACAAGTGTTTAGACAACACTTATACCCATTTACTCCCAAAAGAAGCTACAACCAACAAAATATTGCTTAGAAACAATAAATAGTTTTTTCTAGTGTTTCTATAATCAAAATGTATCACAATCTAATGCATTTGAGTAAATATAAGAGTTAGAGATGGATTAGGAGTGTTTAGACAACAGTTATATCCATTATCTTTTAAAAGAAGATAAAACCAACAAAACATTGCTTAGAAGCACTAAATAGCTTTGTTAGTATTTTTATGGTCAATATGTGTCACAATCCAATGCAATTGACTAATTATAAGAGTTAGAGATGGATTAGGATAGTTTAGACAACACTTATACCCATTTTCTCCCAAAAGAGTGTCAAACTAACAAAACTTGCTTCGAAGCAGTCAATAGATTTTTTAGTGTTTCTATGGTCAAAATGTAACACAATCCAATGCATTTGACTAATTATAAGAGTTAGAGATGGATTAGGAGTGTTTAGACAACACTTATACCCATTTACTCCCAAAAGAAGCTACAACCAACAAAATATTGTTTAGAAACAGTAAATAGAATTGTTAGTGTTTCTATAATCAAAATGTATCACAATCTAATGCATTTGAGTAATTATAAGAGTTAGGGATGGACAAGAAGTGTTTAGACAACACTTATAACCATTTCCTTTCAAAAGAGGTTAAAACCAACAAAATTTGCTTAGAAGCGGTCAATAGATTTGTTAGTGTTTCTATGGTCAAAATGTGTCACAATCCAATGCATTTGACTAATTATAAGAGTTAGAGATGGATTAGGAGTGTTTAGAGAACAATTATACCCATTTCTCCCAAAAGAAGCTATAACCAACAAAATATTGCTTAGAAACACTAAATAGCTTTGTTAGTGTTTATATGGTCAAAATGTATCACAATCCAATGCATTCGACTAATTATAAGAGTTAGAGATGGATTAGGAGTGTTTAGACAACACTTATACCTATTTTCTCCCAAAAGAGTCTAAAACCAACAAAACTTGCTTAGAAGCAGTCAATAGATTTGTTACAGTTTCTATAGTCAAAATCTATCACAATCCAATGCATTCGACTAATTATAAGAGTTAGAGATTGATTAGGCGTGTTTAGACAACACTTATACCCATTTTCTCCCAAAAGAGGCTAAAACCAACAAAAATTTGCTTAGAAGAAGGAGTAAATAGCTTTGTTAGTGTTTCTATGGTCAAAATGTTTCATAATCCAATGCATTTGACTAATTATAGAGTTAGAGATGGATTAGGAGTGTTTAGATAACACTTATACCCATTTTCTCCCAAAAGAGGCTAAAACCAACAAAACTTTCTTAGAAGCATTCAATAGATTTATTAGTGTTTCTATGGTTATAATGTGTCACAATCCAATCCAATTGACTAAATATAAGAGTTAGATATGGATAAGAAGTGTTTAGACAACACTTATACCCATTTACTCCCAAAAGAGGCTAAAACCAACAAAACTTGCTCAGAAGCAGTCAATAGATTTGTTAGTGTTTCTATAGTCAAAATGTGTCACAATCCAATGCAATTGAATAATTATAAGAGTTAGGGATGGACAAGAAGTGTTTAGAAAACACTTATAACCATTTCCTCCCAAAAGAGGCTAAAACCAAGAAAACTTGCTTAGAAGCGATCAATAGATTTGTTAGTGTTTCTATGGTCAAAATGTGTCACAATCCAATGCATTTGACTAATTCTAAGAGTAAGAGATGGATTAGGAGTGTTTAGAGAACACTTATACCCATTTTCTCCCAAAAGAAGCTATAACCAACAAAATATTGCTTAGAAGCACTAAATAGCTTTCTTAGTGTTTATATGGTCAAAATGTATCACAATCCAATGCATTTGACTAATTATAAGAGTTAGAGATGGATTAGGAGTGTTTAGACAACACTTATACCCAAATTCTCCCAAAAGAGGCTAAAACCAAAAAAATTTGCTTAAAAGCACTCAATAGATTTGTTAGTGTTTCTATAGTCAAAATCTTTCACAATCCAATGCATTGGACTAATTATAGAGTTAGAGATGGATTAGGAGTGTTTAGACAACAATTATACCCATTTTCTCCCTAAAGAAGCTATAACCAACAAAATAGTGCTTAGAAGCACTAAATAGCTTTGTTAGTGTTTATATGTTCAAAATGTATCACAATCAAATGCATTCGACTAATTATAAGAGTTAGAGATGGATTAGGAGTGTTTAGATAACACTTATACCCATTTTCGACTAAAAGAGGGTAAAACCAAAAAAATTTGCTTAAAAGGAGTCAATAGATTTGTTAGTGTTTCTATAGTCAAAATGTTTCACAATCCAATGCATTGGACTAATTACAGAGTTAGAGATTGATTAGGGGTGTTTAGACAACAATTATACCCATTTTCTCCCAAAAGAGGCTAAAACCAACAAAAATTTGCTTAGAAGCAGTAAATAGCTTTGTTAGTGTGTCGATGGTCAAAATGTTTTATAATCCAATGCATTTGACTAATTATAGATTTGGAGATGGATTACAAGTGTTTAGACAACACTTATACCCATTTACTCCCAAAAGAAGGTACAACCAACAAAATATTGCTTATAAACAATAAATAGTTTTTTCTAGTGTTTCTATAATCAAAATGTATCACAATCTAATGCATTTGAGTAATTATAAGAGTTAGAGATGGATTAGGAGTGTTTAGACAACAGTTATATCCATTATCTTTTAAAAGAAGCTAAAACCAACAAAACATTGCTTAGAAGCACTAAATAGCTTTGTTAGTATTTTTATGGTCAATATGTGTCACAATCCAATGCAATTGACTAATTATAAGAGTTAGAGATGGATTAGGATAGTTTAGACAACACTTATACCCATTTTCTCCCAAAAGAGTGTCAAACTAACAAAACTTGCTTCGAAGCAGTCAATAGATTTTTTAGTGTTTCTATGGTCAAAATGTGACACAATTCAATGCATTTGACTAATTATAAGAGTTAGAGATGGATTAGGATAGTTTAGACAACACTTATACCCATTTTCTCCCAAAAGAGTGAAAAACTAACAAAACTTGCTTCGAAGCAGTCAATAGATTTGTTAGTGTTTCTATGGTCAAAATGTGACACAATCCAATGCATTTGACTAATAATAAGAGTTAGAGATGGATTAGGAGTGTTTATACAACACTTATATCCATTTTCTTCTAAAAGAAGCTAAAACCAACAAAACATTGCTTAGAAGCAGTAAATAGCTTTGTTAGTATTTTTATGGTAAATATGTGTCACAATCCAATGCATTTGACTAATTATAAGAGTTAGAGATGGATTAGGAGTGTTTAGAGAACACTTATACCTATTTTCTCCCAAAAGAAGCTATAACCAACAAAATATTGCTTAGAAGCACTAAATAGCTTTGTTAGTATTTTTATGGTCAAAATGTGTCACAGTCCAATGCAATCGACTAATTAGAAGAGTTAGAGATGGATTAGAAGTTTTTAGACAACACTTATACTTATTTCCTCCCAGAAGAGGTTAAAACCAACAAAACTTGCTTAGAACAACTCAATAGATTTGTTAGTGTTTCTATCGTCAAAATGTTTCACAATCCAATGCATTGGACTAATTATAGAGTTAGAGATGGATTAGGAGTGTTTAGACAACAATTATACCCATTTTATCCCAAAAGAGGCTTAAACCAACAAATATTTGCTTAGACACAGTAAATAGCTTTGTTAGTGTTTCTATGGTCAAAATGTATCACAATCCAATGCATTCGACTAATTATAAGAGTTAGAGATGGATTAGGAGTGTTTAGATAACACTTATAACCATTTTCGGCCAAAAGAGGCTAAAACCAAATTTTTTTGCTTAAAAGCAGTCAATAGATTTGTTAGTGTTTCTATGGTCAAAATGTTTCACAATCCAATGCATTGGACTAATTATAGAGTTAGAGATGGATTAGGAGTGTTTAGACAACAATTATACCCATTTTCTCCCAAAAGAGGCTAAAACCAACAAAAATTTGCTTAGGAGAAGCAGTAAATAGCTTTGTTAGTGTTTCTATGGTCAAAATGTTTCATAATCCAATGCATTTGACTAATTATAGATTTAGAGATGAATTAGAAGTGTTTAGACAACATTTAAACCCATTTACTCCCAAAAGAAGCTACAACCAACAAAATATTGCTTAGAAACAATAAATAGTTTTTTTACTGTTTCTATAATCAAAGTGTATCACAATCTAATGCATTTGAGTAATTATAAGAGTTAGAGATGGATTAGGAGTGTTTAGACAACAATTATATCCATTTTCTTCTAAAAGAAGCTAAAACCAACAAAACATTGCTTAGAAGCAGTAAATAGCTTTGTTAGTATTTTTATGGTCAATATGTGTCACAATCCAATGCAATTGACTAATTATAATGGTTAGAGATGGATTAGGAGTGTTTAGACAACAATTATACCCATTTCTCCCAAAAGAAGCTATAACCAACAAAATATTGCTTAGAAACACTAAATAGCTTTGTTAGTGTTTATATGGTCAAAATGTATCACAATTTAATGCATTCGACTAATTATAAGAGTTAGAGATGGATTAGGAGTGTTTAGACAACACTTATACCCATTTTCGGCCAAAAGAGGCTAAAACCAAAAAAAATTGCTTAAAAGCAGTCAATAGATTTGTTAGTGTTTCTATAGTCAAAATGTTTCACAATCCAATGCATTGGACTAATTATAGAGTTAGAGATGGATTAGGAGTGTTTAGACAACAATTATACCCATTTTATCCCAAAAGAGGCTAAAACCAACAAATATTTGCTTAGACACAGTAAATAGCTTTGTTAGTGTTTCTATGGTCATAATGTGTCACAATCCAATGCATTTGACTAATTATAAGAGCTAGCGATGGATTAGGAGTGTTTAGACAAACACTTATACCCATTTACTCCCCAAAGAAGCTACAACCAACAAAATATTGCTAAGAAAGAGTAAATAGAATTGATAGTGTTTCTATAATCAAAACGTATCACATTCTAATGTATTTGAGTATTTATAAGAGTTAGAGATGGATTAGGAGTGTTTAGACAACACTTATATTTAATTTCTCCTAAAAGAAGCTAAAACCAACAAAACATTGCTTAGAAGCAGTAAATAGCTTTGTTAGTATTTATAGGGTCAAAATGTGTTACAATCCAATGCAATTGACTAATTATAAGAGTTAGAGATAGATTAGGAGTGTTTAGACAACACTTATACCCATTTTCTCCCAAAAGTATCTAAAACCAACAAAACTTGCTTAGAAGCAGTCAATAGATTTGTTAGTGTTTCTATGGTCAAAATGTGTCACAATCCAATGCATTTGACTAATTATAAGAGTTAGAGATGGATTAGGAGTGTTTAGAGAACAATTATACCCATTTTATCCCAAAAGAGGCTAAAACCAACAAATAATTGCTTAGACACAGTAAATAGCTTTGTTAGTGTTTCTATGGTCAAAATGTTTCATAATCCAATGCATTTGCCTAATTATAAGAGTTAGAGATGGATTAGGAGTGTTTAGAGAACACTTATACCCAATTTCTCCCAAAAGAAGCTATAACAAACAAAATATTGCTAAGAAGCAGTAAATACCTTTCTTAGTGTTTATATGGTCAAAAGGTATCACAATCCAATATCTTTGACTAATTAAAGAGTTAAAGATGGATTAGAAGTGTTTAGATAACACTTATACCCATTTTCTCTCATAAGATGTTAAAACCAAGAAACAATTGCTTAGAAGCAGTAAATAGATTTGTTAGTGTTTATATGGTCAAAATGTGTCACAATCCAAAGCCTTTAACTAATTATAAGAGTTGAGATGGATTAGGAGTGATTAGACACCATTTATACCCATTTTCTCCTATAAGAGGCTTAAACCAACAAAAACTTGCTTAAAAGCAGTAAACAATTTGGTTAGTGTTTTATTGTCAAAATGTGTCACAATCCAATGCATTTGACTAATTATAAGAGTTAAAGATGGATAAGAAGTGTTTAGACAACACTTATACCCATTTTTTTCCAAAAGAGGCTAAAACCAAGAAACAATTGCTTAGAAGCAGTAAATAGCTTTGTTAGTTTTTCTATTGTCAAACTTTGTCACAATCCAATGCATTTGACTAATTATAAGAGTTAGAGATGGATTAGGAGTGTTTAGATAATACTGATACCCATTTTCTCCCAAAAGAGGCTAAAACCAACAAAAAATTGCTTAAAAGCAGTAAACAGTTTTGTTAGTGTTTTTATGGTCAAAATGTGTCACAATCCAATGCATTTGACTAATTATAAGAGTTAGAGATGGATAAGAAATTTTTACACAACACTTATATCAAGTTTCTCTCAAAAGAGGATAAAACCAACAATAAATTGCTTAGAATCAGTAAATTGCTTTGTTAGTGTTTCTATGGTCAAAATGTGTCACAATCCAATGCATTTGACTAATTATAACAGTTAGAGATGGATTAGGAGTGTTCATACAACACTTACACCTATTTTCTCCCAAAAGAGGCTTAAACCAACAAAAAATTGCTTAGAAGCAGTAAATGACTTTCTTAGTGTTTCTATCGTCAAAATGAGTCACAATCCAAAGCCTTTGACTAATTATAAGAGTTAAAGATGGATTAGGAGTGTTTAGAAAACACCTCTACGCATTTTCTCCTAGAAGAGGCTAAAACCAACAAAAAATTGCTTAGAAGTAGTCAATAGCTTTGTTAGTGTTTTTATGGTTAAAATGTGTTACAATTCAATGTATTTGACTAATCATAAGTGTTAAAGATGGATAAGAAGTGTTTAGACAACAGTTATACCCATTAACTCCCAAAAGAGGCTAAAACCACCAAAAAATTGCTTAGAGACAGTAATTTGTTTTGTTAGTTTTTCTATGGTCAAAATGTGTCACAATCCAAAGCCTTTGACTAATTATAAGAGTTAGAGATGGATTAGGACTTTTTAGACAACACTTCTATCCATTTTCTCCCAAAAGAGACTAAAACCAACAAAAAATTGCTTAGAAGTAGTCAATAGCTTTGTTAGTGTTTCTATGGTCAAAATATGTCACAATTCAATGTATTTGACTAATCATAAGTGTTAAAGATGGATAAGAAGTGTTTAGACAACAGTTATACCCATTAACTCCCAAAAGAGGCTAAAACCACCAAAAAATTGCTTAGAGACAGTAATTTGTTTTGTTAGTTTTTCTATGGTCAAAATGTGTTACAATCCAAAGCCTTTGACTAATTATAAGAGTTAGAGATGGATTAGGACTTTTTAGACAACACTTCTATCCATTTTCTCCCAAAAGAGGCTAAAACCAAAAAACAATTGCATAGAAGCAGTAAATAGCTTTGTTAGTGTTTCTAAGGTCAAACTGTGTCACAATCAAAAGCCTTTTAACTAATTATAAGAGTTGAGATAGATTAGGAGTGTTTAGACACCCTTTATACCCATTTTCTCCCAAAAGAGGCTTAAACCAACAAAAACTTGCTTAAAAACAGGAAACAGTTTTGTAAGTGTTTTTATGGTCAAATTGTGTCACAATCCAATGCATTTGACACTTATATCAAGTTTCTCTCAAATTGTGTCACAATCCAATGCATTTGACACTTATATTAAGGGTTAAATATGGATAAGAAGTGTTTAGACAACACTTATATCAAGTTTCTCTCAAAAGAGGATAAAACCAACAAAAAATTGCTTAGAATCAGTAAATGGCTTTGTTTGTGTTTCTATGGTCAAAATGTGTCACAATCTAATGCATTTGACTAATTTTAACAGTTAGAGATGGATTAGGAGTGTTCATACAACACTAACACCTATTTTCTCCCAAAAGAGGCTTAAACCAACAAAAAATTGCTTAGAAGCAGTAAACAGTTTTGTTAGTGTTTTTATGGTCAAAATGTGTCACAATCCAATGCATTTGACTAATTATAATAAGAAGTGTTTAGACAACACTTATATCAAGTTTCTCTTAAAAGAGGATAAAACCAACAAAAAATTGCTTAGAATCAGTATATGGCTTTGGTTGTTTTTCTATGGTCAAAATGTGTCATAATCCAATGCATTTGACTAATTATAAGAGTTAGAGATGGATTAGGAGTGTTTAGACAACACTGATACTCATTTTCTCCCAAAAGAGGCTAAAACGAACAAAAAATTGCTTAGAAGCGGAAATAACTTTGTTAGTGTTTTTATGGTCAGAATGTGTCACAATCCAATGCATTTGACTAATTATAAGAGTTAAAGATGGATTAGGAGTGTTTAGACAACACTTATACTCATTTTCTCCCAAAAGAGGCTAAAACCAAGAAACAATTACTTAGAAACAGTAAATAGGTTTGTTAGGGTTTCTATGGTCAAAATATGTCACAATCCAAAGCCTTTGACTAATAATAAGAGTTAGAGATGGATTAGGTGTGTTTAGACAACACTTAAACCCATTTTCTCCCAAAAGAGGCTAAAACCAAGAAAAATTTGCTTAGAAGCAGTAAATAGCTTTGTTAGGGTTTCTATGGTCAAAATATGTCACAATCCAATGCATTTGACTAATAATAAGAGTTAGAGATGGATTAGTTGTGTTTAGGCAATACTTATACCAATTTTCTCCCAAAAGAGGCTAAAACCAAGAAAACTTTGCTTAGAAGCAGTAAATAGCTTTGTTACTGTTTTAATTGTCAAACTTTGTCACTATCCAATGCATTTGACTAATTATAAGAGTTAGAGATGGATTAGGAGTGTTTAGGCAATAATTATACCCATTTTCTCCCAAAAGAGGCTAAAACCAACAAAATATTGCTTAGAAGCAGTAAATGACTTTCTTAGTGTTTCTATGGTCAAAATGAGTCACAATCCAAAGCCTTTGACTAATTCTAAGAGTTAGAGATGGATTAGGAGTGTTTAGGCAATAATTATACCCATTTTCTCCCAAAAGAGGCTAAAACCAACAAAATATTGCTTAGAAGCAGTAAATGACTTTCTTAGTGTTTCTATGGTCAAAATGAGTCACAATCCAAAGCCTTTGACTAATTCTAAGAGTTAGAGATGGATTAGGAGTGTTTAGAAAACACCTCTACGCATTTTGTCCCAAAAGAGGCTAAAACCAACAAAAAATTGCTTAGAAGTAGTCAATAGCTTTGTTAGTGTGTCTATGGTCAAAATGTGTCACAATTCAATGTATTTGACTAATCATAAGTGTTAAAGATGGATAAGAAGTTTTTAGACAACAGTTATACCCATTAACTCCCAAAAGAGGCTAAAATCACCAAAAAATTGCTTAGAGACAGTAATTAGTTTTGTTAGTTTTTCTATGGTCAAAATGTGTCACAATCCAAAGCCTTTGACTAATTATAAGAGTTAGAGATGGATTAGGACTGTTTAGACAACACTTCTATCCATTTTCTCCTAAAAGAGGCTAAAACCAACAAAACATTGCTTAGAAGCAGTCAATAGCTTTGTTAGTGTTTCTATGGTCAAAATGTGTCACAATCCAATGCATTTGACTAATTATAAGTGTTAAAGATTGATTACGAGTGTTTAAACAACACTTATACCCATTTTCTCTCAAAAGAGGTTAAAACCAACAAAAAATTGCTTAGAAGCAGTAAATAGCTTTGTTTGTGTTTCTATGGTCAAAATGTGTCACAATCTAATGCATTTGACTAATTTTAACAGTTAGAGATGGATTAGGAGTGTTCATACAACACTAACACCTATTTTCTCCCAAAAGAGGCTTAAACCAACAAAAAATTGCTTAGAAGCAGTAAACAGTTTTGTTAGTGTTTTTATGGTCAAAATGTGTCACAATCCAATGCATTTGACTAATTATAATAAGAAGTGTTTAGACAACACTTATATCAAGTTTCTCTTAAAAGAGGATAAAACCAACAATAAATTGCTTAGAATCAGTATATGGCTTTGTTTGTTTTTCTATGGTCAAAATGTGTCATAATCCAATGCATTTGACTAATTATAAGGTTTGTTCTGACCTTGTTGTTGCTGTGGAGGATACACCTGATCCTGAGGATTAGCAACGTTGGTGTTGCGGTAGGAGAGGTTGGGGTTGTTGGTTTTGAAGTTGTTGTATCCTTTGTAGCCACCCTGGTTGTTGTTGATGTAGCTGACTTCTTCCAACTGGATACCCTCCCCATCTTGGACTTGAAACTGCTTGTCATCAACAAGGAAGTTCACATACTTCTGGTGGCTAAGAAGAATCCTGTCCAGCTTGTCATTCAGCTCTTTGATCTCCTTCCTGTGTTTGTCATCAGAGTCAGTTGTGCCTCTGACGGTCCTATCGCAGTCCTCGTTGTAATTGCCATCTGATTGAGCAAGGTTTTCAACCAATTCCCAGCCTTCTTCAACATCTTTGTTCTGGAAATTTCCATTGCTGGCGGTATCCAGAAGCATTCTGATACGTGGTAGGACTCCTCTGTAAAGAGTGCTGAGCAGAGAGGCTTTAGTAAAGCCATGATGAGGGCATTAGTTGGTGTAACCCTTGAAACGCTCCCATGCTTCACAGAAGCTTTCACCAGTCTTCTGTGAAAAGCCAGAGATCTCATTTCTGAGTCTTGTAGTTCTGGCATTGGAGAAGAACTTTGATAGAAAAGCCTTCTTGCAATCATCCCAGGTGGTGATTGAGTCATGGGGCAGATTCTTCTCCCAGATGTGTGCTTTGTCGCCCAAGGAGAATGGAAACAAACGTAGCTTGAATCCGTCTTCACTGACACCATTGATCTTTGTTAGGTTTGCAGAGCCTATCGAATTCATCAAGGTGGTCGAGTGGATCCTCCATTGATAGACCATGGAATTTGTTCCCCATAATCATCAAGATGAGACCACTCTTAATCTCGAAGTTGTTGTTCTGGATAGCAGGAGGTGCAATTCTTTTCCTCTGACGGTGATCACATGGTGCATCTCAAGCACCAATGTTGGCAGGGCCATTTTGTTGATTCTGTTTGTCAGCCATTTCGAGTGGTTGCTGAAGTACAAGGTTAATTGTGTTTCTCCTTTCTCTGAGTTCGCGAGCTATGCGGTCGATGTTGTCGTTGAAAAGGAGGTTTTGATTGCCTGTTGATCGAGTTCGCATACAGCAGAGGTGTATCTGGATCAAGAAGACAACAAGAAAAACACACAGTTAGCAACCAGATTGAAAATTGAAAAAGAACTTGATCTACAAGTCTGAAATCTCAAATGTAACAAACAAACACCCAATTGGCAACGACGCCAAATTGATAATAAGTTTTTAGATCAATTAATCCTAAAGCACTATCATGTCGTTGTAGTACTGAAGGTTGTCAATCAAAATGGGTGTGATGCTAACAATCAAGATGTGATCAGAAGTCACTAAGTCAAGCCAAACAATAATAGGTTTTGGTGTGTTCTAGCAGTTCTAAGTGAACATGCAGAAAACAGAAATTCAAGCAGAAACAGTAAAACACTCGACCAACACAGCTCTTTGACTGCACAGTCTGTTGCCAGACAACACAGCTCACTAAGTAGAGCACTGGGTGAGGTCGAGTGACAGGTCGAGTAACAGACAGAAAATAAAACACAGATACTCGACTGCACAGTCTGTTGCCAGACTACTAGGTGGTCGAGTATTAGGTCGAGTAACAAGAAAGAATTGCAGAAATTAAGCAACAGATAACAAGATGCAGTAAACAACAGTAGAGTAAACAAAGAATTCAATCAGATAAAGAATTCCCGAGGATGGGGTAATTGAGTAGTTTTGTTTCCTCAGTTTACAGGTGATTGAAAATGCTCAATAAATTATCCCTAGACAACAAGTTCATTAACCAAATCTAAGTGCCACCGCAACAGAGACCCTCAAGTTAACGTAGTCCCAGACTCAATCACCATTGACGAGAGCTAACCTAACAGGCATTACGAATCAACAAGTTAAAGCCAAAACGCTCCCTGCAACCAATACCTTGGTACAGGGCCATGAATCTCTGGAATTAGTGGTTCAGACATTCCGTCGAACACCTTTTGGGCGCGGAAATGTCTGGGCTTAAATTCCAGTTGATCAGAAAGCAATAGGCATTAAGAACAACTAATCCAGAAGGGATCTATCAATCGATACTCAATCACCTAGCATACTGAGAATTCTACACTACTCTAGCCCATCCTCAGAAACCAATTCACTACTCAGACATCATAGTAGAAAGCATAAACGTTGAACAGGTTGGAAACATGATAACAACAGTGTAACAGCAGGATGATAACAGGATGAACAACAGTAAACGAAATCAAGAACAAATACTGAATACTGAATACTGAATAGATAAAAAGAAATCCGGATTACAAAAGGTCAAGAACACAGTGTCTGCGGAATAAAATTAGAAAAAAAACTTGTTTGCGAAAATGTGAAGTACATGCTACTTATAGCCAAATATTCCGAAACCCTAATACTTAAAATGACAAAGTAATGGGACGAATTAAGAACTGTACTCGACCCATGTGGTCGAGTGAGAGGTCGAGTGAATAGCTGGAGTCTTCTTTTCTTTCTTGTGCTCGAGTGTCTAGTTGAGTGCGGAATGAAGAAGACTCTGAAGCTTGTCATCGAGTATGCAGTCGAGTGGTGGTGATGGTGATACTCGACTTCCTGGTAGAGTGATGATCAGGTAATGGAAGTGAAGACACTCGACCTCGTGGTCGAGTGATGGTCAAGTGATGGGGATGAAGACACTCGACCTCGTGGTCGAGTGATGTGATGAAATCGAGAAGCCCTCTACTCGACCTGGGGGTCGAGTGGTCTCTTGAGATCTGGAAGATCCTACTCGACTTTGGGGTCGAGTGGTTTGACATGATCAGGTCAGCTTCTTCCAGTTAGCTCGTCAACAGCTCCAAATCACCTGAAATCAACACAAATATGCAACATGCATGCAAAGCTATCCTAAACATGTAAAGTGATGACAAATGATGAGAAATGGTATAAAACAGTGATGATATGATGCTAAAGTGATGACAAATGGATGCTCAAAACATGCAAAATACACACTTATCAAATACCATAAACATTATACCCTAAACCCTAAACCCTAAACACTAAACCTTAAACCCTAAACATTTAACCCCAAACTCTATACACTACAACCTAAACCCTAAACCTAAATGCATAACCCAAATAACTATAACATTACACTAAACCCTAAACCCTAACATCTAAATCCTAAACAAAATTTTTGCTAAACATTAAACTCTAACACTAATATTTAAACACTAAACACCAAACCCTAAACACCAATCCCTAAACATTAAACCCTAAACCCTAAACCCTATAACCAAAAATATAATTCCTAAATAAACTTTTCCTAAACCCTTAACCTAAAAAAATAAATAAACTAACAATACTTACTACTAAACCAAATAATCATTAAACCTTAAATATAAACCTTATCACCTATCGTTAGGATTATTGTATCCATCATAACAAAGCCATGTGGTTAGAGAAACCAAAAATAATTACATATTAGGGCATATATTGTTCAACTATACATATCAACTTGGTCATATACTTAGGCGGAAAATTTCCCTCCCAAAAAATTAAAATAAAATTTTTAATAAGTAAAGGTGCGATTAGGTGTCATATGCTCCAAATACCTTAAGGATATATACTATGGTTCCTAAAATAGTTTGTGAGAAAGGTCACTGCATGCATTGCCCTGTTCCAAGCAATAATCCCAACCGATTCATCCGTAGTAGGAGACAACAAATTTCTAGACGGATGGCCGAACTAACTTGTAGTCAAAAGCTGGAATCAATCGTCGGGTTACAAAAAAAGGTAAGAGCTGATGCTGTCTTTATAAAAGAGTAAAACGTACGTTTATAAATATTTTAAAATCTGTTTTCATACATGTAGGGGCCGTCAACAAACTTCCACATGCCTGCATGCATTCTTGCAAAAACTGTTAGCTATATAGCTGAAGGTGAGATTGGTGAGTTAAAGAATTGGATTTTATCCTGGAGGGAGGGAATGGTAGCAGTATTTTCACCTGACTGTGTGAAATCGGTAAGGTTGGACAAAACTAGAGATTTTGTATATTGGTTCAGCCTTGATAGTGTCTACAATATATTTTTTTGGAAATGTGTAAAGGCAAAAAATCCTTATGCATTGTATGTTTGAAGCCTAGTGTCGGCTTTCCTATTTTTTGACATAGAAGAGGCAATTGAGCTCGCCGCATATGCTAAAAAAGTCTACCCTGTGGCCAAATTATTATACATTATGTTGAAGAGTTTAGGTGGAAAAGAGGACCACGAAGTTTACTCGAAATTTAAAAAGAGATACAATTACGAAGAAGCAGAGGGATTTTGTGAAACGTTGAAGTTCCACATAAGAATGTTGCCGCCAAACCGGTTTGGAACGTATAGTGAGACGTGGTGTTTCACCGACAGCCCAATGTGTTGGGAATCACATCAGTTTCTAGATGAATTCAATGGCGGACCATACATCGTAGAGCGGTGTATAGATTGTATATACTTCTACTTGTCTAGAGATATTATGGAAATGACTTAAGTTACTAATGATGAATGGTAGGTACTTAGACTTGTTGTTAAATTATTTTATGGATTATATCCCATTATTCTCTTGTTCATTAATCAAAAGAAAGGGTAATGATGTTTTTGTCTTAAATATAGTCCGCCTGGTCAGGCAGTAAGGTCTAGTATATGAATAGTTCCCATTGTCACGTGGATAGTACTTAGCTTTTTTTTGTTTAAACCAATACATATCGATCACACTTATCCATGGCAATGATACATTAGAACACAACTAATAATCCATTGGTTTATACAAATAGTGTAAAAATATAAATATTTTTTGTAATAAAAAAAGAAGCTATTTGACCATATTTGACCATCGTTTACTGTCCACGTTTGAGAGGGAAATTTGCCGCCAAAACAATAGATCATCAAGTGGTGGAAATACTGAAAAATATACATCCTCGTTTAGCCTATTATGTAGCTATGTTCATATGGAAGAATTTTAAGGTTCTGACGCAGTCTGGATATTGGCAACATATACCAAGGTTATGAAAAGTGAAGGTAACATCATTGTCTTATCTCATTAATGAAGTTGAATTAAAAAGAAATAATAAAGAATTTATAATATTTAAAAAATCCACACTGACATATCCATGTGTCTATAAACCTCTAATAATTTAAAAAAGTGGCAATGATACATTAGGGTCTGGTATATGAATAGTTCCCATTGTCACGTGGATAGTACTTAGCTATGTTTTCGTTTAAACCCATATATATATATATCACACTTATCCATGAAAATGATACATTATAACACAACTAATAATCCATTGGTTTTAAAATTGTGTACAAATATTTTTATTTTTTGTAATAAAAAAAGAAGCTATTTGACAATCGTTTACTTTCTATGTTTGAGAGGGAAATTTGCCGCAAAAACAATTGATCATCAAGTAGTGGAAATACTGAAAAATATACATCCACGTTTAGCCTAATATGTAGCAACGTTCATATGTAAGTATTTTAAGGTTCTAATGCAGTCTGGATATTGGTAGCATATACTAAGATTATGAAAAGTGAAGGTAACATTATTGTCTTGTCTCATTAATGAAGTTGAATTAAAAAGATATAATAAAGAATTCATAATATTTTACAAATCCACACTGACATATCCATGTGTCTAAAATGTATATAATTTAAAAAAAAATATAAACCTAAGCGGGAAATTTGCCATCTATCCGAAATTAGGTTAAAAATAGGATATTGGTTTAATGAATAAACACACTATATATCTCTTATATAAACCGTACATAAACTTTGATTAGATATTGTTTAACTATTTATTAGACTAAATTGGATACGTTTATGTGGATAACGATAATTACAGTCAAGTAATAATATGTTTAGAAACAATAAATATTAATTTTAACCAAAATATGTATATGTAGATACGTCTGTGTGGATACGTCTATTTGTATACATCTTTAGATAAATGGTTTGAACCGATTAAATTCTCTTAGGTAATTTTCAAAAGATTTGGACCGGTTCAATGTTCTTTAAATATTTATTTGACTAAATTGAAAACGTCTATTTGTATAACGATAATTATAGGCAAGTAATAAAATGTTAAGGAACAATAAATAAAAATTTAAAACTAAATATGTATATGTGGATACGTCTATGAGGATACGTCTATTTGGATATAGATAATAAACTAAATTTGTATATGTGGATTCGTCTATTAGTATTAGTCCACGAACTTTTTAGATTTCTAAACATTTTCAATATCACTACAATGCATATTATACAATATAAATCAGAATTTATAAATCATATAGAGAGAATATGCGATAAGGATATTGAAAGCACCGCTTGACCACATGAAGTTAAACCGAATTGTTGGAAAGTTTTAAAATAACGTCATGATGAATTTTGCAGGAAAAGATAATTAGATCTATATGTAGGACCTTCATAGTCTATAGCGTTAGAGGCGTGTGTAAGTTGTTATTGAGAATCGTTCCATGCAGCCGCTTACACCATCTAATGACATATCAATCAATCAACTGTTGAAACGGTTGTAAGCTCAATTACCCACAAAACACATTAACCAATGTAAACTCAATTATTATTTGACATATGCTGTTAAACCTTTACAATTAAAAATTCGAAAATTTGTAGTTTTATTCCAATAAATATCAATTTTAAACAGATGATATAGGTATCCATGTGGTTGTGGTTATGTAATTATATTGTATAATAGTCTTATAAACTTAGGTTGACTTACTTAAATTAGTGTAGTGCTGAGTTTTAAGAGGATAATTAGTTCGTACAACAAAGGACATTACAACAAAAAACATTACAACAAAGAGTTCAGCAAGAGATTTAAACAAGGGTCCCTTAAAAAGACAACAAAAATAAATCCGATAAAAAGTCTTCATTAGGAGCAAAAGAAGACATAGTCCAACTTTAGTATTCGGCGACCACCTGCATATTATGTGAAGCAATATAGAGAAGTCATTAATAAGAGTTCATATAACCCAGAATGATATCATTATAGAAACACCTAGAACTAGAAACAGGACCTACCAATTCACAGTTATCTAGAAAATTAATTTTCCACAATAAGTCTTGACACCCATGATTTCATTAAAATTTTTACTATAATTCTTTCCCTATTTTCAAGCAAACTTCTGTTTGTGACCTAACAGAATAGACATCTCGCAAGCTCAGCAACTCAACACATAAATATAGCATTCGGGATTCAAATTTTCTCTTAAACTCATATTCAAATCTTATAGTAATCAAAACACAGTTATCTAACTTAAATTCTTGACAGCATCGCATGACTTCATTACGTATACTAATTAGTTATTATCATATGTGAACCATACGTGTAAATCTAAGATGAGTTCTTACCATTTTGATTTCTTCAACTTCTTCAATCGATGGTTCCGGGTAAACAGATGAAACTGCACCATAACTCACGATTTTAACCTTGTTTTTGCGCACACCATCCAGTTCAGGCTCCCTAACCACCCTCCACCAAGCAAGCGCCACAACAATTTTTGGATGACCATAGCGCCGGTAACAGGTATCAAATTCCAATGCCTTTCTCCCATTGGCCTCACAATCTAGAACCTCTTTGCTGCAGTAGGAAAACATTTAACAATTTGAAAGAAACGATCATCCCCTCAACGCCGACGTCGGGATCACCAGAATGAGACAGAATTCCAACTTCAACAACAGCACCGACGAGATCTGTACGTTCAGTGTAAGTTTAGATCAAACCCTACCCTCAAATATGTTGTCTCTAAAAATCAATTGATAAAGTTAATAAACATAGACTTACCGACTAACTGGTCGGTATCGAAAGTCCCCTCCAATATGTTGTCAAAGGAAGTGAAATTGTTGAACTAGATAGCGGTGTTCGGATCCACAGAGGTTACAACCGTCTCGTCCATCAAGTAAATCCCATATTCAGCTGTCGTAGTCTTGACTGGATCAGAATTATGTATAACCTTGAAGTTGGTTAACCTGATCCACTTATTTTCAGAGATCTTGTCGAAGTAGAAGGCAGGGTCGGTGGATTGTAACCTCCATCCTCATCCCTTATTCAGAAACTCGCAAATTGTTAAAATCAGGAACATGCAAAAAAAAAAAAATTATTACCGTTTCATCAGATATGATAACTCTTAGTTCGAATGAATCGTCTCTTTGTAATATTTTGTACTTTTTCCAGACAAGGACTCGTACAGTCCAGCCGGTGATTACTGGGGAGTGCTCGTTGAGAAGATGGTAGTTGAACATTTTTTTCTTTTCGTTTCAGTGATTTTATGGTCAACTAATGGGTTAAGCAACTTCTTTAAATAACATCTCACATAACCAATAACTCAATGTTTAGAATACCGATAGATTAGTAATAACTATACGAATTAACCGGATATCGTTTAGGTATAATTACATTATGGACTCAAAGATTATTTTTAAAACGAGTATCCATAGTAACAAATCCACAAAATTTGGGTTATTGTCATGCATTACATAACTATATATGTGAATCCATTAGATATAAACGTCTGAAGATCCACGTGGATAACAAAAAATTTATTTAGCATGTTTAATATTTTTGAATATTAAATCAAAATATTTGAACCGGGAAGATGGAGAGCTCTCATTCGGAAGCGAGGGAAAATTGCTGCCAAAACCAATTCAAAAATCATCTTGTTTTACTTTGGATAAATACGTATTTATACTTGTATTCATGGTAACAAATCCACATACAAGATATAATGACAAACAATATTTCACTATTTTTAAGGATCCATGATATGTCAAACATTACTATAACCACATGGATTACAACAAATGTCTAGAAATGATTAAAATAGTAAAATGATACATTGAAAATATTTGAACTGGGAAGGTGGGGAAATCTAATTCGGATGAGAGGGAAAATTGCCACCAAAAACACAACAAATATCAACTTTTTTTTTGGGAAACAAATATCCAGGCGGATTGTAATTTTTTTTTATTACTACACTGATTAAAAAAGATTAAATATATTTTATACACAACAATCAAAACCAACGACAGAGTTGCAAAAATTAAACATAGACCAAACCGGGTCTATACCACACATCGATGTCTAAGTTATTGGTATAATAAGGTCTATAAATAGAACAAAACCTTTAAACATTCTTATAAAAAGATGAATTGTTTAATGAAGATAAGGTGGGGGATTTACGGGAAAGCAAAGTTTATAATAATGTTAATTTACATAATGATTGTGAGTAATTTTCTTCATTTAATATGTAGGAGATTCCAATGATGGATGTACACATTCCTCAGCTATTGATTGAGATCATCGTTAGTAAACTTGCTGAAGATGGTGTTGAAGCTTTAAAGAACTGGTTGCTAGCTGGGAGAGAGGGAAAGGATGTTCTTATGTCCACAAAAACCCTAGCCTCTGTTTGCATTGACATGGACAATCATTTTATGTGGTGGTCAATGCCTCATTCTAAGTACTACAGTTTCTTCCAAAAATGTCTTGGTGCAAATAATCCGTATGCAAAGTTTGTAGAGAAGAACAAAGGACTGGCGTATGAGTCAACAACCGGGTACTATCAGATGAGATGCCGATGGAATGTTACTCACGACAAACCCGTGTTCATTGACATGAATAACGAGAAAAGGTGCATTATGCATCCTCCTTTCCAGCCAGGAAGAATGGTGAGGCGTACGTGCCATAGGTGCAAGAAAGTTGGGCATAGGTGCAAAAAGTGTCTCACTTAAGGTGGACCTCATGAATAAGAAGATCTATGGGTTTGTGTTTTTGTTGGTTAGTAACATCTAAGTGTTTTTTGTTTTTGTTATATTATATTAAGTTTTAGGGGAATATAAACCAGTAAAGATTGTGATCTTTAATTTACAATGACATATAAGGTCCAATTTTTTATTTAGTCATATGTTTTCATTTTCGTTATTGGAAATTGTTTCGTTTGTTATCCTTGTAAGAAAATATATATCTCCAATCCATGGAGTCTTATTCATTAAATGGCAATTTTGTATCCTTTGATATAAAGAAAATTGTTTAGTTTGTTATCCATATAAATCTATAATCAAAATGAGGAAAAAACATAATAGTGAATATGTCTAGAAACTAGCATCGGAAGGACATATGTGTTGACGATGGATCCCTTGATGTATAGCTTCACGAATAATATTCAACAGATAAATCAATATAAAGGGTGTTAGTAGGAAGTGAAAACCTGACGTATTAGGTCTAAAAAGAACGAATAGATTATGATACCTACTACAAAAAGGGCTAAGGTTATAGTGTTTAGGATTATAGAAATTAGGGTATAGGGATTCTCTAATTTCCCTCATTCGGAATCCTTGGAAAACTATCTACATTATTAAATCAGCATTAATAAAACATTTTGTTCAGCATGATATATTTGATATAAATTTTATGTGTCCATGAATACATATCCACTTGAACCTTTAATAACACTCAAGAAAATTAGTTGGACTAATTCTGACCAATTGAAAATTCAGTACAACTTATTAATCAAAACGTAGGTAGATAATAGAATCGAAATGGTTAAGCAATGATGAATAGCCGAATTATACTTTGATAAATATACTAACAGAAATTACAATAATTTCGGAAATAAAACGATTAAAAACATAAACAAATAAAATAAAAAGCAAAAATAAAACGAGGATATTTTTCATAGATCTAAGCTGCGATCTCAGGTCTTCAATGTCTTCCCGAAGAACGGAATCTAGATCCCGCGACTCCTGTGACAAAGATGTAATCACGGAATCACAAAATTTAGCCCTTTTTCACTTTTTAGTGTATAAGCCTCGATGTTATCCACTTTTCTATCAACTCATAGATCTCTTCAACGATACATGTATCCGTCCATTTGAACAAATGGTTCCGATTTTCCTGTATTATCGATAGTTAATTCGGATAGCAAGTAGTATGAATTATCAGATAATTAGTAGATTTACTTACGGAAGATCCCAGTGGACATGCATAAAACAAACGACCAGGGTTCCTTGGAGTAGCTGATGTTTTCATCACTACTTCCTCGTCACAAGGGCAGAACATCGGGATACCTCCAAGTCGATCTACCATGTTCAAGTTTCTATAGAAGTGTAAAAGTGTAAATGATTAAAATATTATATAAATTAAATAAAAAGTATAATCACCTTCAAAGTATAATTTTAATATTAAAATATTATATAAGCGGACCATTTTATGGTTTAGTTGATTAAAATATTATATAAATTAAATAAAAAGTATAATTATGGTTTTATTTATACAAATCCACTAGTGACAAATCCATGAATATTGAAGTAGTCCATGAATACAAATCCACATAAACATACATAACACAAACCGTAGAAAATGATGTAATGTTTTAATATAGAGAACAATTACCGAATACCTAAATAATTATTTTGATAGTATTTATGGTTGATTCGATTGGTATGATGGAGATAAATACTTAGACGCAGAGTTTTAATAAAGAGAACAATTACCGGATACTATTTCCTTAAATTCCCTTATTCGAAATCTATGGAAACCTATCCACTTGTGACAAATCCATTCATAAAAAGTAAAATTATGATTTCAAGTATACAAATCCATTAGTGACAAATCCATGAATATTGAACTAGTCCAAAGATACAAATCCACAAAATCATACATAATACAAACTGTAGAAAATGATGTTCTAACATTTTAGTTCGTTATTGATTAACAGCTTAACACAGAGCAAATTTCCAACAAACTGAAAATTGATCTAACACAAAGCACGGATCTTAAAAAAATAAGTGAGGACAAAGCACTCGGGGCAAACATCCAAACTCCCAAAATGTAGTAAATGACAATCTGGGATAGAGTTTAAAATCCTATACCCCCGGTATAGTTGCTGTCCTGTTGGAGCCATGTCTTGTATCTGAGTCATGACCTGCTCGGCGCAATTAACAGCTTCCTGGAAATTATTAAACATCTCCAAATACTTTTTTAGTATTATTCTACCATCCTCTGGATTACAGCAAAGAACATAAAAAATACCAAAAACAAAATAAGAGTGTAAGTAATGAACTGCAGCTTATTCAAAGCTTGAACATAGGGGCCAACTAGAGCAGCTAGTCGTAAGCCTTCGATGTATTTGGCTGTGTTGTTACCAGACTGTAAACACCTTAGCAAAAATGGCCGGTAGGGCGACCCTTCGATGCATAAAGAGGAAACCGTAATAAACTCATCAAGACAAACCTCCTTTAAAACTTCATCAGAAATGAATACTTAGACGCAGTGTTTAGGGTTATTTCTATTGGTATGATGGAGTTGGAAAATTATAATAATTTTGAGAGTATTTAGGGTTATTTCTATTGGTATGATGGAAATAAATACATAGACGCAGTGTTTTAATATAGAGGATAAGTACCGAATACTATTTCCCTAATTTCCCAAATTCGGAATCCATATATAACTATCCACATTGCTAAATCTGCGTTAACCCAACATTTTGTTCAGCTGAATATATTTTGTATAAATTGTATGTGTCCATGAATACAAATCCACTCTCTACTTTTATTAACTTCGAAACAATTAGTTGGACTAATAGTGAGAAATTGAAAATTCAGTACAACTTATACATCAAACATATAAAGTAGCAGACAAAAAAGTAAATAAAGGTAGCCGTGAAACAACACCAATGTCTAAAACACATATAATATCTTAATTAAGATTTAGTTAAATGGAAAGCTGATTAGCTGGAGTGCGATTGGTGAAGTGGTGCGACAAGTTCTTGAAAAAGATCTATAGCGTACTGACCCCTGAATTCATTGACAATTTCATCTGTGATAAGGGCCATTTTCTCTACATTTCCATCAGTTGCATAAATTTTGATGAGCTTCATTGAGACCCGTCCACAATCCCCAGACCTCTCGTTGACATAAATCCCTTTGATCCTTGTCCAACTGAAAGGAGCCAATCCATGAACTTGAGACATACGAGGCTGACAGAATTTGTTAATTATGTACGAGATTTGAACCACAATAGGTGCAATGAACTCCTCGACTTGTCGATCATCGTTTAGGTGGTAGTTTGGATCAAGTATGTCAACACACCAATTCCCTAAATTGATTGCCAGCCCGACCCAATGCTGGTTTTTCCAAATCATTGGCATCAAGATGAGGTCAATTTCTTCTAACCAAACTAATGGAGAACCAGGAATGGTCCGCTTGAACTGGTTATTCCATTGGACACGCAACTTATTTTTTGCAGATTGAAAGGAACGGTATTTCCCTTGTAGATAATTGTCCAACCAAGGTTTGATAATTACTGCGCATTCTTTACAGAGTGTCAATCTGTGCCTTTCATTAAGGAAACTTCCTAGTACCTCCATGTAATTAGCATATTGATCCACATGAACTAAAATGAGTTAATGGGAGTTTGTTTTACCATGGTATCAACCCAACTGGTCGGCTGTGCAAGCTGGAGCAGGAATCTGTGGGATATCACAATATCACCACGAGTGATCTTTTCCCTGAAATTATTAAGTAATTTTAGTTTGTCTATAAAGCATCAAAAATAGAGAAAAGTAAAAAGGGTAATCAAATTACTTATGTGGCTCCTTCCGGAGGTTGTCAATGAAATCTTAGAATTTTTTTTAGTCCAAAATGGGAAACAAATCAATTTGATCCGTGGGGGAGCATTTGTTTTTTTTTTTGCAAAAACAAAACAAGTTGGGCTTCTGTATCAGTGAAAACAGTTGGCGACCGTTCCCTTGCAGGTGATGAATCACTGACTTCAACATAAGCTCCACTATTGGCGGGAACATCCTAAGATGTTATAAATGAAATTTAATATTTTGAGAACGCCATAAATAAACCACCATTCCAAATGAGCAGCAGGAAATTCTACCTCTTCATCATCGTTTTCAATTTCATCATCTTCTTTATGATCATTGTCTTTTTGATCATCTTCTTTTTTATCATCCTACAAGGTAAAGAGGGCATAAAGTGAGTTATCCACAAAGTTAAGTATATCCACAATTGGGAATCCATACCAAATACGTAGTGGATAATAAGTTTTTACGGTCAATTAATCCTAAAACACTATCCTGTCGTTGTAGTATTTTAGGTGCCAATCCAAATGGGTGTGATGCAGACAGATGAGATATGATCAGAAGTTGCTAAGTCAAGCCAAGCAGAATTTGGTTGGTTTTCTAACAGTCCTAGTGTTGATGCAGAAAACAGTAAAAAATCACAGAAATGACTGATATACTCGATCGCAAGGTCGACTACCAGAAGGGACCCTGTGATCGAGTACAACAGGATGATAGAGAGTGAAAATGCAGAAATGGACCAGTTTAGTCTATCACGCAGTCTCACTGTTAGTAGACTAGTGTGATCGAGTAGAATGATTGAAAACAGAAAAATACTAAAATTCAATAACAAGTGAATGAAGCATGTAAGTAAACAGAGAAATCAAATGGATGAGAAATTCCTAAGGATGGGGTAATCAAATAGGGTGGTCTCCCTAATCAATTCAGTTGGTTAACAAATCTCAATTAAGCTATCCCTATACAACAGGTTCAACAATAGATTAATTCACTCCCGTGATAGAAATCCTCAACCATAGCTAGACATTGACCTAATTCCCATTAGCGATCTCAAACTTAGCAGGCAATAAGAACCGACTGTTAAAGCCAATAACCGCTCTAAACGGTCAATCCTTTGGGATAGAGACGATTATCACTAAAATTAGTAGATCCAAAATTCCATTAAACGCCTTCTGGGCGCTGGAACGTTTGGGATCGGATTCCAGTTGATCAGAAAGGAATAAGCAGTAAACACAACTAATCCAGAAGAGATTCAATAAATCTACACTTAACCAACATATTCGACCAGGGGTTCCACAACTACTCTATCCCATCCTCAGAAATCCTAATCACTACTCAGACAACATGCTTAAAAACAATAACATAGAAACGATTGAAGATTGCATACTAAAAATATTAAGGGAATGAAACAAAGATGAACAAGCAAATGAAAGCAAAATCTGAATAACTTAGAAGAAAAATCGAAATACAAAGTTGTAGGAATGAAAAGCGGCTGCTGAATAATAGTGCGAAATTCGTGTCTCTAAAAGTGCATGTCTCAGGGCGAAACCCTTAGAGACTTATTTATACTAAGATAAGAAAGCGGGCTTCGAGCCCACTTAACGGCCCATGGACAGCGTGATCAAGAGTGTCGGCTCAAAGTGGGCTTCCTGATGGGCTTCGAATGGGCTTCGAATGGGCTTCGAATGGGCATTCTCTTCTCTTCTCTTTCTGATGCTCAGGTTGTCTGGTTGAGTGCGGATTCATCAGAGGGTCGAGTAGGTTGGTTGACGGAATGGTCTTGGCTGCTTCTTGGACTCTGTGATCTAGTAAGTGGGTCAGCTGTCAGGATGGACTCGTTCTTCTCCTTTGTGATCGAGTATAACTGGTGGACTAGCAAAGTGGACTGCTTGGTCGCCTCTGCGAAAGAGTAGAATTGCAGAATGCACTGCCTCCTCTCCTCTGTGATCGAGTATATCTGGCAAAATGGACTGCCTGGTCTCCTCTACGATCGAGTAGAAGTGTCTAGATGGACTGTTGAGCTGACTACTTCCCTCTCTGCTACTGGTGATCGAGTATGTTGGTGGAAGTGTGACTTTCTGTTCTGTTTTTCCTCTTTCTGAGCACCAATAGCTCCAAAACACCTGAAACAACTCCAGAATGCAGAATGTATGCAAGACTAGTCCTAGACTCGACTAAAGATGCAAAATGTACAAAAATGATGGTGAATGTTATGACAGATGGATGAAACTAGACTCAAAATGGTGATAAAAGGATGTGTAAAACATGCAAATTATAGACATATCAACTTCCCCAAACTTAGTCTTTGCTTGCCCTCAAACAAACAAGTAGACATAAGCTGAAGGAGAGGTTTGAAGGTGGAGATTCAGAACCAAAACATCATATAAATCAGATAAAATCAATGTCCAAGTTGGCAGTTCTAGGATGCGATATTATCGAACTCTACTCAAAAATGTTAGCCATGCCTTATTATAGTTCAATCCCACTCTTATACTCGATCCTACACATACTTTCAAATCTACCAATCCTTTTAACATTCATTAGTTTAAGAACATGATTCAAGCGATGCATCATCAATTAACTCATTTGGCTTTGACTAATTATAAGAGTTAAAGATGGATTATGAGTGTTTAGATAACACTTATACCCATTTTCTCCCAAAAGAGGCTAAAACCAACAAAAAATTGCTTAGAATCAGTAAATAGCTTTGTTAGTAATTCTATGGTCAAAATGTATCACAATCCAAAGCCTATGACTAATTATAAGAGTTAGAGATGGATTAGGAGTGTTAAGACAACACTTACACCCATTTTCTACCAAAAGAGGGTAAAACCAACAAAATATTGCTTAGAAGGAGTAAATAGCTTTGTTAGTGTTTCTATTGTCAAAATTTGTCACAATCGAATACATTTGACTAATTATAAGAGTTAGAGATAGATTAGGAGTGTTTAGGTAATACTTATACCCATTTTCTCCCAAAACGGGTTAAAACCAACAAACAATTCCTTAGAAGCAGTCAACAGTTTTGTTAGTGTTTTTGTGGTCAAAATGTGTGACAATCCAATGCATTTGACTAATTATAAGAGTTAAAGATGGATAAGAAGTGTTTAGACAACACTTATATCATGTTTCTCTCAAAAGAGGATAAAACCAACAAAAAATTGCTTAGAATCAGTAAATGGCTTTGTTTGTTTTTCTATGGTCAAAATGTGTCACAATCCAATGCATTTGACTAATTATAAGAGTTAGAGATGGATTAAGAGTGTTTAGACAACACTGATACTCATTTTCCCCCAAAAGAGGCTTAAACCAACAAAAACTTGCTTAAAAGCAGTAAACAATTATGTTAGTGTTTTATGGTCAAAATGTGTCACAATCCAATGCATTTGACTAATTATAAGAGTTAAAGATGGATAAGAAGTGTTTAGACAACACTTATACTCATGTTCTCCTAAAAGAGGCTAAAACCAACAAAAATTGCTTAGAAACAGTAAATAGCTTTGTTAGTGTTTCTATGGTCAAAATGTGTCACAATCCAAAGCCATTGACTAATTCTAAGAGTTAGAGATGGATTAGGAGTGTTTAGACAACACTTATACCCATTTTCTACCAAAAGAGGCTAAAACCAACAAAAAAAATTGTTTAGAATTAGTAAATAACTTTGTTAGTGTTTCTATTGTCAAATTTTGTCACAATCCAATGCATTTGACTAATTATAAGAGTTAGAGATGGATTAGGAGCGTTTAGATAATATTTATACCCATGTTCTCCAAAAATAGGCTAAAACCAACAAAAAATTGCTTAGAAGCAGTAAACAGTTTTGTTACTGTTTTTATGGTCAAAATGTGTTACAATCCAATGCATTTGACTAATTATAAGAGTTAAAGATGAATAAGAAGTGTTTAGACAACACTTATATCAAGTTTCTATCAAAAGAGGATAAAACCAACAAAAAATTGCTTAGAATCTGTAAATGGCTTTGTTAGTTTTTCTATGGTCAAAAAGCGTCACAATCCAATGCATTTGACTAATTATAAGGGTTAGAGATGGATTAGGAGAGTTCATACAACACTTACACCTATTTTCTCCCAAAAGAGGTTTAAACCAACAAAACATTGCTTATAAGCAGTAAGCAGTTTTGTTAGTGTTTTTATGGTCAAAATGTGTCACAATCCAATATATTTGACTAATTATAAGAGTTAAAGATGGATTAGAAGTGTGTAGACAACACTTATACCCATTTTCTCCCAAAAGAGGCTAAAACCAACAAGAAATTATTTAGAAGCAGTAAATGACTATGTTAGTGTTTCTATGGTCAAAATGTGTCACAATTCAAAGCCTTTGACTAATTATAAGAGTTAGAGATGGATTAGGAGTGTTTAGACAATACTGCTTAGAAGCAGTAAACACTTTTGTTAGAGATGGATTTGGAGTGTTTAGACAACACTGCTTAGAAGCAGTAAACACCTATTTTCTCACAAAAGAGGCTAAAACCAACAAAAAATTGCTTAGAAGCAGTAAACACTTTTGTTAGTGTTCTTATGGTCAGAATGTGATGATATGTCTATAATTTGCATGTTTTCAGTGTCCATTCATCATCGTTTTGAGTCCAGTTTCGTATCATTCACTGTTTTATATCATTTCTCATCATTCTTGCATACTTTGCATGACTAGGATAGCTTTGCATACATATTGCATTTCTGAGTTGTTTTCAGGTGATTTAGAGTTGTTTGCGAGCAAATTGGAAGAAACGAGCCATAACCAGAAGATATACTCGACCACCAGGTTGTGTGCATCCAGCACCATACTCGACCTCCTGGTCGAGTGACTTTGGAGCCATTCTTTCCTTCTACTCGACCCCCTGGTCGAGTGACTTTGTAGCCATTCTTCCCTTCTACTCGACCCCCTGGTCGAGTAACCTCAGCCCAGGCCACTCGATGACGTTACTCGACCCCCTGTTCGAGTATCACTTCGCCACACCACTTGACAACACTCGGCCATTCACTATACCACATTACTCAACCCCCTGGTCGAGTATCACTTCGCTACACCACCTGACCACACTCGACCATTCACTCTAGCAATTTACTAGACCCCCTGGTCGAGTATCATCACTCACCACCATCACCTTCACTCAACCAGACAAGCTGAGCACAAGGAAGAGAAGAGGAGAAGACAAAGTGTTTGGAAGCGGCCTGGACCTCCATCGGATCACGAAGCCAATCTCGGCCCATTATCATTCTATGGGCCGGGCGATTAGGTTATTGGCCCGTCTACTATCATTTTATTTCGTTTTGTATAAATAGATGTCTTAGGGTTCTGTCCGGAGACATCTAGTCGACATTGAGTTTTTGCTTCAGTTTTATTTTCTGTTTTACTCTGCTACGCCGCTTTTGCTTCTGCAACCTGTAATTCGAGATTTTTCCAAGTTATTCAGATTCCGCATTTGATTTCATCTGTCATCCTGTTTCTCTACTCTTTATCTCTTTACTTATGCAATATTATCATTTATCTGCGTTTATGTCTTTGAGCATGTTGTCTGAGTAGTGACTTAGAATTCTTAGGGATGGGATAGAGTAGTTGTGGAATCCGTAGTCTGTAGAATGGTTAAGTTTTAGAATTGATTGAATCCCTTTAGGACTAGTTGTGTTTACTGCTTATTTCTTTCTGATCAACTAGAATTCGATCCCAAGCATTCCCGCACCCAGAAGGTGTTCGATGGAATGATTGATCCACTAGTTCCTAAGATATGCGTCTCTATCCCAAGGGATTGGCCGTTTAGAGCGTTTATTGACTTTATCAGTCTGTTCTTATTGCCTGCATAGATAGATTCCGTTAATGGGAATTAGTCTGGGCTAGGTTTGCTTGAGGATTTCTATCACGGGAGTGAATTGATCTGTTGTTGAACCTGTTGTCTAGGGATAGCTTGATTGCGCTTGTTAACCATTCGAATAGGCTAGGATACCACTCTATTCAATTACCCCATCCTTAGGAATTTCTCTTCTATTTGATTTCTCTGTTTTATCGTTATCGCTTAATCGTTCTCATTGCCTGTTTCTTCGTTTTGCAATTACTCGACCAATTTACTCGACCACACCCAGTGTCTGGCAACAGACTGTGCAGTCGAGTACAGCTGTCTTGTTTCCTGTCTGTTACTCGACCACACCCAGTGTCTGGCAACAGACTGTGCAGTCGAGTATATCTGTTTCATATCCTGCCTGTTACTCGACCACACCCCACTTCTGGCATCAGCCTGTTGTGGTCGAGTGATTTTAGTAATTCTGTTATTGTTTCTGTTTTCTGCATGTTCACTTAGGACTGTTAGAAACCCCAAAACTGTTATTGCTTGGCTTGACTTAGTGACTTCTGATCACATCTTATCTGTTTGCATCACACTCATTTGGATTGACACCTAAAATACTACAATGACATGATTGGTGTTTTAGGATTAATTGACTAAAAACCTATTATCAATTTGGCGCCGTTGCCGGGGATAATTGCATAAAAACCTATTATTTGGATAATTGCATAAAAACTTACTATCAATTTGGCGCCGTTGCCAATTGGGTGTTTGTTTGCTATATTTGAGATTTCTGAATACTTAAGATCAAGTTCTTTTTCATTTTTTCTGAAAGTTACTAACTTTGTGTTTTTTCTGTTAGTCTGTTTTGATTCAGGTACTACGAATCACCAGCTTAACCAGTTGGTATTCGTTGTATGCAAACACGATCACGAGGAAATCAGAATCTCCTGTTCAACGATAACATCGACCATATTGCACGCCAACTCAGAACGCAGACAGAAACAGACACAATGGCTGCAGTTGTTGATGAGCAGGTGCAACCAAACAACATAGGTGCAGGCGATGCACCACGCAACCACAATCAGCGTAATGGCATCGTGCCTCCACCTGTGCAGAACAACAACTTTGAGATCAAGAGCGGTCTCATTGCCATGGTTCAGAGCAACAAGTCCCACGGCCTCCCTATGGAGGATCCACTCGATCACCTGGACGAGTTTGATAGGATCTGCAGCCTAACAAAGATCAATGGAGTTAGTGAGGATGGCTTCAAACTCAGATTGTTTCCATTCTCTCTTGGAGACAAAGCCCATCAGTGGGAAAAGTCGCTTCCTCAAGGCTCTATCACCTCCTGGAATGACTGCAAGAAAGCCTTCTTGGCTAAGTTTTTCTCAAACTCCAGGACTGCGAGACTAAGGAATGATATCTCCGGTTTCATACAGACAAATAATGAGACTTTCTGCGAAGCATGGGAGCGCTTCAAAGGTTATAAGACGCAATGTCCTCATCATGGTTTCTCCAAAGCTTCACTTCTCAGCACCCTCTACAGAGGTGTCCTTCTCAAGATCAGGATGCTTCTTGATACCGCTTCTAACGGAAACTTCCTCAACAAAGACGTTGAAGAGGGATGGGAGCTGGTAGAGAACTTGGCACAGTCGGATGGCAACTATAATGAAGATTATGACAGAAGTATCTGCACCAACTCTGATTCTGATGAAAAGCACCGTAGGGAAATGAAAGCCATGAATGACAAACTGGACAAGCTACTCCTTGTGCAACAGAAGCACATTCATTTTTTGGGTGAGGATGAGGCGTTCCAAGTTCAGGATGGGGAGACTCTGGAGTCAGAAGAGGTCAGCTATGTGCAGAACCAAGGAGGTTACAACAAAGGTTTTAACAACTTCAAGCAGAACCATCCCAATCTGTCTTACAGAAGTACAAACGCTGCAAACCCGCAGGACCAAGTCTACCCTTCACAGCAGCAGAATCAACCCAAGCCCTTTGTTCCATACAACCAAGGTCAAGGGTATGTTCCTAAGCAGCAGTACCAAGGCAACTATCAGCAGCAACTTCCACCACCTGGTTTCACACAGCAGCAACAATAACCAGCTTCAACAACTCCCAATTCAGACTTGAAGAACATGTTACAGTAGATTCTCCAAGGGCAAGCAACAGGAGCAATGGATTTGTCCAAAAGGATGGCAGAAATTCACAACAAGGTTGACTGCAGTTACAATGATATCAATATCAAGGTTGAAGCACTAACATCTAAGATCAGATACATAGAAGGCCAAACTGGGTCGACCTCAGCACCCAAATTTACAGGACCTTCCGGAAAATCAATGCCAAATTCAAAGGAGTATGCTCATGCTATCACACTTAGAAGCGATAAAGAATTACCCACAAAAGAGAGTCCGAACCAGAACACTTAGGACAGTGTGGAGCAAGATGGGGAGGATTTTTGTCAGAATGAAGATCCCGCTGAAAAAGCAATAGAAGAGCCTCTACTCGACCAACCTATTCGACCACTAGCTCCTGCAGCATCTCCTCGTGTTGAAAAACCAGCTGCCGCCAAAACCAAAGACAACGTCTTCGTTCCCCCACCTTACAAGCCCCCACTCCCATTTCCTGGTCGATTCAAGAAGGTCATGATACAGAAGTACAAAGCTCTCCTTGAGAAACAATTGAAAAATCTTGAAGTCACGATGCCTATTGTCGATTGTCTTGCACTTATACCAAACTCTAACAAATATGTGAAAGACATGATTACAGAGAGGATCAAAGAAGTCCAAGGAATGGTGGTGCTAAGTCATGAATGCAGTGCGATCATTCAGTAGAAGATCATTCCAAAAAAATTAGGAGATCCTGGTTCGTTCACCTTGCCTTGCGCTCTTGGTCCTTTAGCCTTCAGCAAGTGCCTCTGTGATCTAGGTGCATCTGTGAGTCTCATGCCTCTCTCTATGGCAAAGAAACTGGGCTTCAACAAGTACAAGCCCTGCAATATATCCTTGATCCTAGCTGACAGATCTGTTAGGATTCCCCATGGTCTGCTCGAAGACTTACCAATCATGATAGGCGTGGTCGAGGTACCTACAGACTTTGTGGTTTTAGAAATGGATGAAGAACCCAAAGACCCTTTGATACTGGGAAGACCATTTTTAGCTACAGTTGGAGCTATCATTGATGTTAAGAAGGGAAAGATTGATCTTAACCTCGGGAGAGATCTCAAGATGACCTTCGATATCACCAACACCATGAAGAAGCCTACAATAGAAGGAAATGTTTTCTGGATTGAAGAGATTTATATGTTAGCTGACAAAATGCTAGAAGAGCTAGGAGAAACAGATCATCTATAGAGTGCTCTAACAAAGGATAGCAAAGAAGGAGATTTACATTTGAAGACTTTGGGGTACCAGAAGCTTTTAGATGAACACAAAGCAGTTGAGAATCCTGAAGAATATGAAGATTTGGGTGAAAGAGCAAGGGGGGAATATGTACTCGACCACATCACTCGACCAACAGTCCATTCAGTGTGCTCGACCGAACTACTCGACCACAACCCCTCCCCTGAAGCCAACTTAGTATCCGATGACTGGTCTGAACTCAAGGCACCCAAAATAGATTTGAAACCGCTACCAAAAGGGCTAAGGTACGTTTTTCTTGGATTAAACTCTACTTATCCTGTCATAGTGAATGATGAGCTAACTGCTGATCAGTAAACCTGCTGATAACTGAGCTCAAGAAGTATAGGAAAGCTATAGGATATTCGTTAGATGATATTAAGGGGATTTCACCCACCTTGTGCACCCATAGAATCCATCTTGAAAATGAATCCTACTCTAGCATTGAACCTCAAAGGAGATTAAATCCAAACTTGAAAGAGGTTGTGAAAAAGGAGATACTTAAACTATTAGATGCTGGGGTTATCTACCCTATATCTGATAGCACTTGGGTATCTCCAGTTCACTGCGTTCCTAAAAAGGGAGGTATGACGGTTGTTAAAAATTCTAAAGATGAACTGATATCCACTGGGGCTATAACTGGACATAGGATGTGTATTGATTATAGAAAGTTAAATGCTGCCTCTAGAAAAGACCACTTCCCATTGCCCTTCATTGATCAAATGCTAGAAAGATTAGCAAACCATCCTTACTATTGCTTTTTGGATGGTTATAGCGGATTTTTTCAAATCCCTATTCACCCAAATGACCAAGAGAAAACTACTTTTACTTGTCCTTATGGGACCTTTGCTTACAAGCATATGCCTTTCGGTCTCTGTAATGCACCTGCTACTTTTCAGCGGTGTATGACTTCCATTTTCTCGGATTTGATAGAGGAGATGGTAGAGGTATTCATGGATGATTTTTTTGTGTATGGCTCTTCCTTCTCCTCGTGTTTGTTGAACCTATGTAGGGTACTCAAAAGATGTGAAGAGACAAACCTAGTGCTGAACTGGGAGAAATGCCAATTCATGGTTAGAGAAGGCATCGTTTTGGGGCACAAAATTTCTGAGGAGGGAATAGAGGTTGATAAAGCTAAGGTTGACGTGATGATGCAGTTACAGCCACCAAAGACTATCAAGGACATCAGAAGTTTTCTTAGACATGCAGGATTTTACAGAAGATTCATCAAGGATTTCTCCAAGTTGGCAAGACCGCTCACCAGACTGCTGTGCAAAGAAATCGAGTTTGCATTTGATGAAGAATGTTTGACAGCCTTTAAGTTAATCAAGGAAGATTTGGTCACTGCCCCAATAGTCCAAGCTCCAAACTGGGACTTCCCATTCGAGATCATGTGCGATGCTTCAAATTATGCAGTAGGAGCAGTTCTGGGCCAGCGGATTGATAAAAAGCTGCATGTGATCTACTACGCGAGCAGAACGATGGATGATGCACAGGTAAGGTATGCCACCACAGAGAAAGAACTGCTAGCTGTGATATTTGCATTCGAGAAATTTAGAAGCTACCTAGTGGGCTCTAAGGTGACAGTCTACACTGATCATCATGCTCTAAGGCATATATATGCGAAGAAGGATACCAAACCTAGGCTGTTGAGATGGATCTTATTGCTCCAAGAGTTTGACATGGAGATAGTTGATAAGAAGGGAATTGAAAACGGTGTAGCTGATCATCTGTCTAGGATGAGAATTGAAGACGAGGTCCCTATTAACGACTCCATGCCAGAAGAACAGCTAATGGCAATTCAGCAACTTAACGAAAGTGCTCAAATTCGGAAATCACTCGATCAAGTATGTGCAATTGAAGAAAAGCTTCCATGGTATGCTGATCACGTCAATTACCTTGTTAGTGGTGAAGAGCCCCCAAATCTGTCGAGCTATGAGAAGAAGAAGTTCTTCAAGGACATTAACCATTTCTACTGGGACGAACCTTATCTCTACACACTCTGCAAAGATAAGATCTTCAGGAGATGCGTCCCAGAAGACGAAATCGAAGGCATCCTACTACACTGCCATGGGTCTGCCTATGGTGGCCACTTTGCAACATTCAAGACAGTGTCAAATATCCTGCAAGCAGGTTTTTGGTGGCCAACAATGTTTAAGGATGCTCAGGAATTTATCTCGAAATGTGACTCATGTCAGAGAAGAGGAAACATCAGCAGAAGGAACGAGATGCCTCAGAATCCGATCTTAGAAGTTGAGATCTTTGACGTTTGGGGAATTGATTTTATGGGTCTGTTTCCTTCCTCTTACGGGAACAAGTACATACTGGTCGCAGTAGACTATGTATCAAATGGGTGGAAGCCATAGCCAACCCCACCAATGATGCTAGAGTTGTGCTAAAGCTGTTCAAGACAATTATCTTCCCTAGATTTGGAGTCCCGAGAGTTGTGATCAGTGACGGAGGGAAACATTTTATCAACAATGTTTTTAAGAACCTTTTGAAGAAGCATGGAGTAAAGCACAAGGTAGCCACTCCTTATTATCCATAGACGAGCGGGCAGGTGGAAATCTCCAACAGGGAGATAAAAGCAATTTTAGAGAAAACAGTGGGAATTACAAGGAAAGATTGGTCTGCTAAGCTCGATGACGCACTATGGGCTTACAGAACAGCCTTCACGACTCCTTTCAACCTCCTCTATGGAAAATCCTGTCATTTGCCTGTTGAACTCGAGTATAAAGCCATGTGGGCAGTTAAACTCCTGCACATTGACATTAAAACCACCAAGGAGAAGCGGTTGATCCAACTGAACGATCTCAACAAGATTCGCTTAGAAGCTTATGAGAGTTCCAAAATCTACAAGGAGCGAACCAAGTCTTTCCATGACAAGAAGATAGTCTCAAGAGATTTTAAGGTTGGTGATCAAGTGTTGCTGTTCAACTCTCGCCTGAGGCTTTTTCCAGGCAAGCTCAAGTCTAGATGGTCTGGTCCTTTCTCTGTTACTGCAGCCCGACCTTATGGTGCTATCACTCTAAGTGGAAAGAATGGAGACTTCACAGTCAATGGCCAGCGGCTCAAGAAATACATGATAGATCAGTTTATTCCAGAAGGAACTTCTGTTTCTTTGGAGGAGCCTATAAACGCCTAATGAGTATGAGGAGTCAAGCTAGAGACCTAAAACAAGCTCACTTGGGAGGAAGTCCCAAGCCTATCTTTGTACATATCTTTAATTTTCCTTGTTGTTTTTGATGCATCTTGTTAGTGTTTTCAGGAGATAAGTATGAAGAGCTGAGGGAAAAAGATTCTGGCTTTGAAGGAGCAGCAATATACTCGACCACAGAGCAATCAAAATAGACATTGTTCTGGCTTTCACCCCAGGAAATCACTCGACCACACCCTACAAGGGCCGAATGACGATGTGGTCGAGTATAGCGAATGATGCAGTCACTAATTCACTCGACCGCGGTGCTGGCCGCAGAAGAAGAAGAGAGGTCGAGTATCATCAGAGCGATGCTGGCCGCGACGAAGGAGCAGAGGTCGAGTACCCCCAGGGGGAAGCTGAGACACAACAAGGAGATTCTTCGATGGCCTGGGAGCAATCACAAGCAGCTATTGACGACCAACTCCGCTCCTTCTTCCACTGAGGTATGCACCTCACTCCACCATTGTAATATACCATCTCTTGTTTTTATTTTGTTTTTGTGATGTGTTTTGTCCTGAGTACTCTCTTCCAAATTTGGTCACTTAGTGGATTATGTGATTTAAGTTTGGGGGAGGGCTCAGGAAGTGTGTGTTGCATTGTATACAATCTTGAGTCTGCATTCATCTAAGGCATAGAAAAAACCAAAAAAATGAAAAATTTCAGAAAATGATTTCACAAAAATAGAGTGTTCATGTAGTTGCATTGCATTTAGGATCGAATCTAGAGTGTTTCGTTTAGGATTGTTGCATATGCATAGGGGATAATGATGAGATAGCCTTGTAAGCATTTTGGTTCACCAGATAAGCTCAGTGCCCTCGTTGTTAGTTGTCTGATGCGTAGTCATTGAAATTGAAGTAAAACTGCACCATGCCTAGATTGCTCTACTCAACCACACTGTTAGGATCTGATACCATTCCCTATCAATTTGAACTTGAATCTGATTTAGAATTATCATGTCTTGGCATCGAATTTGAACTCATGGATACCCTAAAATACTTGGATTTTCTTACTCATTTTGACCACTCTTGTTAATCCAAGTAGCTGACTCTCCTTATTAGAGCAGTTAACCCGAACCCAAACCTAAACTTTCTTTCAAGCCCTATATCACTTGTGAGTGTTTGTGAGGTCTTATTTCGATTGAGCTTGGTAGAAAGTGTTAGGTTCGTAATGACAGAGATAGTGTCTCATGTAGTTCTAGTTCGCGTTCTTCGGACTGGATAGGACTAGGTGGGCGCTTATATCATGGGTTGGGATGTGTTTAAAAGAAAAGGGTGAATTCATTGTTGATAAGGAAAGGGAAAGAATTCTAGGGGAAGTAAGCTAAAGAAGTTAGAAAATAATCTAGTAAAGGTTTTGGGAATGTTAAAGAAAGAATGAGGTTCTTGTTAGCTAAAGAAGAAGGGTTAAAAGCCTTTGGTTTTAAAGATTAAAAACAGGAACCTTAGTTGTTAAAGAAATCCAAATCCGCTAGATGTATCAGAGTGTTGAGAAAGCTTCTCCTAGAGTTAAGAGAAAAGAAAAGAATGATATGAAAAGGTTTTGAAAGATTCATGAGTGCGAAGGGTAGAGTTAAGTTGGGACTAGAGTTGAGATTACCATTAGAGCTTCATTGTTATACTCTGGGTAGATGGGATCTTATCTCTATATGCATAACTTGGGACTTACCTTTAGCATTCTACTAAAGCTCAATCATTCTTGAGAGATCCCCTGGTACTTAAGCCTATTCTGTAAGGGACCATCTTTGTCTCTTGACCTTCACCTTAGCCAAATGAGTTCATTGACGATGCATTGCTTGATTCACGTTCCAGAACTAATGAATGTTAAAGGGATTGGTAGATTTGAAAGCATGTGTAGGTCGAGTATAAGAGACAGATTGATTGATAACAAGGTATGGCTAACGTTTTTGAGTAAAATTCATTCATATCGCATCTTAGAACTACCAACTTGGACATTGATTTTATTTGCTCTATCATATCCTTTGGTTCTGAGTCCCCGCCTTCAAACCTCTCCTTCAACTATGTCTTCTTATTTGCTTGAGGGCAAGCAAAGACTAAGTTTGGGGGAGTTTATATGTCTATAATTTGCATGTTTTCAGTGTCCATTCATCATCGTTTTGAGTCCAGTTTCGTATCATTCATCACTGTTTTATATCATTTCTCATCATTCTTGCATACTTTGCATGATTAGGATAACTTTGCATACATATTGCATTTCTGAGTTGTTTTCAGGTGATTTGGAGCTGTTTGCGAGCAAATTGGAAGAAACGAGTCAGAACTAGAAGATATACTCGACCACCTGGTCGTGTGCATCCAGCACCATACTCGACCTCTTGGTCGAGTGACTTTGGAGCCATTCTTCCCTTCTACTCGACCCCCTGGTCGAGTGACTTTGGAGCCATTTTTCCCTTCTACTCGACCCCCTGGTCGAGTAACCTCAGCCCAAGCCACTCGATGACGTTACTCGACCCCCTGGACGAGTATCACTTCGCCACACCACCTGACAACACTTGGCCATTCACTCTACCACATTACTCGACCCCTTGGTCGAGTATCACTTCGCCACACCACTTGACCACACTCGACCATTCACTCTATCATTCTATGGGCCGGGCGATTAGGTTATTGGCCCGTCTACTATCATTTTATTTCGTTTTGTATAAATAGATGTCTTAGGGTTCTGTCTGGAGACATCTAGTCGACATTGAGTTTTTGCTTCAGTTTTATTTTTTGTTTTACTCTGCTACGCCGCTTTTGCTTCTACAACCTGTAATTCGAGATTTTTCCAAGTTATTCAGATTCCACATTTGATTTCATCTGTCATCCTGTTTCTCTACTATTTATCTCTTTACTTATGCAATATTATCATTTATCTGCGTTTATGTCTTTGAGCATGTTGTTTGAGTAGTGACTTAGAATTCTTAGGGATGGGATAAAGTAGTTGTGGAATCCGTACTCTGTAGAATGGTTAAGTTTTAGAATTGATTGAATCCCTTTACGACTAGTTGCGTTTACTGCTTATTTCTTTCTGATCAACTGGAATTCGATCCCAAGCATTCCCGCACCCAGAAGGTGTTCGATGGAATGCTTGATCCACTAGTTTCTAAGATATGCGTCTCTATCCCAATGGATTGGCCGTCTATGGTCAAAATGTGTAACAATCTAAAGGCTTTGACTAATTCGAACACTACAAGAATATTGGGTTTTAATAGCACTATAATATAGCGTTTATCTCAGTAATGCTATTGTTATGTAACCACTTTATTTTAAATAGCGTTTGTGTATAATGAAACGCTATGATATAATAAACTTTAAGTCACGTGTTTATTAATCAGGTTTTCAATAGCAGAAATTATTAAGAACGCTATGTTAAAGTTAGGCGGTAACCTAAAAAATTTAGATCCCGCACTTAGAAAATTTTCATTCTCTTTGGGATCGAAAAATCCCCAAATTTGCAGACCTAATTTTTTGCTCGATTTCTTCCCTCTCTATCAATTTGTCTCGATGTGTTTTCCCTCTCTAACAATTTTGCTCGATTGCAAACCTAATTCAATCTCAGTATTCTCTTCCAACCAAATCTAGCTCGCTCAGTCACGTTATCTCATCTCTGGCTCGATTTAGGAAGACGAGAAGACAATATCTAGCTCGCTCTGTCTCGTTCAATCTCAGTCACGTTCTTCACGTTCTTCATCTCCGGCTCGATTTAGGTATTTCACTCTTATCCTCTATTGTTATCAGATCTCCTACTCTATTCTTGTACATGCTTAACTGGGAATTCTCTTTGATAATTGTATACACCTTCCGTCGGAGTGTTTGTACCATGGATAAAGCTTGGGTCTGGTTACCAAGGTAAGACGTTGCTCTCGTTCTCTTTACTCTTTTTTAATCTCGTTCTCGGTCGGAAAAACTTTAAGTTTTCTAAAAGAATTTCGATTTTGATTGCTTACAGGAATTGCCTTGAGTATGAGGAAGGAGCGACTAAGTTTCTATTTGATTCAGCAAGCTGTTTGGGTAATGTATGAGATATGTTTTGCCCTTGTCTTGATTGCCGCAATATGGTTCATCCGTCAAATGAGAAAGTGTTAGAGCATCTAGTGATTAGAGGGATGGATATTAAGTATAAGAGAAGTAAGTGTTGGAGTAAACATGGGGATAGAAGTAACAATACTGCAGAACAGACGTCTGAATATGAGGCTTATGATTTGTTTAGGACAGCTTTTATGGCAAGTGAGGAGAAGCTACCATCACAGCAACATAATGTTGAAGAGTCAGAAACAATGGACAGTAAAGAAGAAGTTGAGTTCAGAAAGAAGTTAGAGGATGCAGAAACTCCATTGTATTTGACTTGTCTGAACTACACAAAGGTTAGCGCAATCATGGGACTTTATAGGATAAAGGTCAAGAGTGGTATGTCAGAGAATTTTTTTGATCTGCTTCTGACACTTGTTCATGATATGTTACCTGGAGGAAATGTGCTGCCTAAGTCTACAGATGAGATGAAGAGATTTCTGAAGATTTTTGGTTTTGGTTATGATTCCATTCATGCCTGCAGAAATAATTGTATACTCTATCGGAATCAATATGAGGACTTGGTGAGCTGCCCAAGATGTAGTGAATCACGATGGGAAAAAGACAAGGATACGGGTGAGAAGAAAAAAGGGATTCTAGCTAAAGTGTTGAGGTACTTTCCTATCAAAGACAGATTTAGGAGGATGTTTAGATCAAAACGGATGGCTGAGTCTTTGTGTTGGCATTTCACTAATGCTAGTGAAGACGGTACGCGGCATCCAGTAGACTCATTGACATGGGTTCATGTCAATGAGAAATGGCCAGAGTTTGCTGCAGATCCGAGGAATCTTAGACTAGGTCTTTCTACTGATGGGATGAATCCCTTTTCTATCCAAAACACCAAGTACAGCACATGGCATGTGCTCTTAGTCAATTACAATATGGCTCCAACTGAGTGTATGAAAGTAGAGAATATCATGCTAACAATGTTGATACCTGGACCAACCGCTCCAAGCAACAACATTGATGTATATCTACAGCCGCTGATAGATGACCTAAAAGACTTGTGGAATGAAGGTATGGTTGTTTATGACTCATTCAAGAAGGAGAGTTTCACTTTAAGAGCTATGCTGCTATGGAGTATCACTGATTATCCAGCATTAGGTACATTAGTTGGTTGTAAAGTGAAGGGCAAGCAAGCATGTAAAGTTTGTGGGAAGGATACACCTCATAGGTGGTTAAAGTTTAGCTGCAAGCATGTTTATATGGGCAACAGAAAGCGTTTGAGGCCTGCTCACCCTTACAGACGTAAGAAAGTGTGGTTTGACAATACAGTTGAGGTTGGTACTGCAAATAGAATTCAGAGTGGAGCAGAAATCTTTGAGTGCCTTAAAGACTTTAAGAATGAATTTGGTAGACCTTTAAAGAAGAAAGGCAAGAGAAAAAGGATTGAAGCAGATGATGATGATGATGACTTGAACGCAACTGATGAATATGCAGAACACGATGATCAATGGCGGTGGAAAAAGAGATCAATCTTATATGAGTTAGCTTACTGGAAGGTTAGTAGTCATTACCTAGAAGTTTTTAACTTATATTGAAATCTAATTACTAAAATGTCTTACTGACAATACTTTATGAACTTTAACTTGGCAGGATTTACCTGTGAGGCATAATATAGATGTCATGCATGTGGAAAAGAATGTCTCTGATGCACTATTATCACTTCTGATGCATAGTGTAAAATCCAAGGATGGTTTGAAAGCAAGAAAAGACTTAGAAGACATTGGGATTCGAAGCAACTTACACACAGAGAACCGTGGTAAGAGAACTTACTTGCCCCCAGCTGCATATTGGCTTTCTATGGAAGAGAAACGAAAGTACTACAGAAGGTTAGCAAAATTCAGAGGCCCGGATGGATATTGTGCCAACATATCCAACTGTGTGTCAGTAGATCCTCCCAACATTGGTAGTATGAAGTCACATGACCATCATGTACTACTACAGAATCTGTTACATGTGGCATTAAGAGGTTTACTGCCTAGAGGACCTCGGATTGCAGTGAATCGTATTTGCAATTACTTCAATAGGCTGTGCCAACGTGTAATAGATTCAGAGCAGCAGGTTACCTTGGAATCAAAGTTTGTTGAAACAATGTGCCAGTTGGAGAGATACTTTCCACCATCCCTTTTGGACATTATGTTTCATCTGCCAATTCATTTAGCAAGAGAAGCACGCTTGGGTGGCCCTGTACACTTCAGATGGATGTATCCGTTTGAGAGGTATGCTATTAGTATGATGTCTCTTTAAATTAGTATGATGTCTTTTTAAATTATGTCTATATTAACATTCTGTTTCCATTGTAGGTATATGAAGACCCTTAAGGCTTATGTGAAGAATTTTGCAAGACCAGAAGCTTGTATGGCTGAAGGCTATTTGGCTGGTGAATGCATATCATTTTGTTTGGAGTTTCTCAAGAAATCAGTTCCAGATCAGGAAACAATTACTAGCAATGAAGATGTTGAGACAGATGGTAATGTCTGTAAGAGCTGCTGTTTTTTACTCGAGTTTTTTAAGAAAAAGAACAATACTAACTCATTATGTCTGTAGGAACGAAGTGAAAATTTCAGAAAGCTGAGGAAGAATCAGATTCCTCACACAACAAGTCGAAAAGGAATGACTCGATTAGCTGATGAGATGGTATGCATTTAACTGATCTTGTTTCCCATTGTGTTTGATAGTTGTATTAACAATTTACTCATGATGAACTTGCAGAAAAAGAACAGTTCTGATCCAAGGAAAGTTACTAGAAGTAAGGTGTGGATAGCAGGACATACCCATTCTGATGGGAGACATGTGAGGGAAGAATTTGCAGAAACTATTGTAAGATTTGTATCTTCTTAAGGTTCATTTAAAATGGGACTTCTACTACGTGTGTATTGTTTTTGATTTCAGGAAATGATCAAGACAATTGATAGTGAAATGGACTCCACCACATCCACAGATAATGTTAGCGACGATGCTGTGAGTCAGGTACTAGGAAAAGACAGACCTGGAAGACTTAGAGGAATGGGCAGAGGCGCTACTGTTACCAAGTTGGCTTTCTTACAGACTAGAGACTCACATGTCCAGAAACTTGAAGCTACTCAAGCAGAATTACTTAGCAAGATTGAGAATTTGCAGAATGTGGTTAGTAACTTAGCTAGTAAAAAGGTAAACCTTTTCATCTGATCTTGTTTTCCATTGTGAACTCTTTTGTTCAATAAGACTAGATATTTAAAAACTTGTTTATTTCTCAGAGGCAGAATGACGAAGTCTCGATGTCTTATTTAAGCAATGTTAGCAAAGGAGGAATTAGGTGCCAGCTTTTAGATTGGTGTTCTAATGAAGAGGTGATAGTTGGTGAAGGAGAATTTTGTTCAAGTGAACAAACTTATAAGATTGGTTGATACCGTTAGGTCGTAATGCAGCTGCTGTACTTTTGAAGTCTGCATCAGTCATGAGTGCATCTGTCTGGAGACCTACTCCAACCATTTTCACACTTGGTGAAGCTGTAGGAAGTAAAATTGCATGGCCCGCTGACAAGATAATATTGGATGACGATATTGACTTGAAACAAGATAATGTGGGATCAGAGGTAAATTAGAATTCCTTCTATGTTCCTCTTGCAGTCATATTGATTAGATTACTAATATAGACTGTGGATTATATGCATGACTCATTAGCAAGCGGATGCTACCATTAGAAGAGTTCACATCTATCAATATTGGAATGGAGATGATGAATTGATTGTTGAAGGTTTATTGTTGTCAACTGATGGTGAAGAATTGGTAGACGGTAGACCTCTAGGACATGGTGCTGCAGCCATTAAGATCGTGTTGGTGGTTTAAACCTGGAGCTTATTTATGGAGACCAAATCCGCCAATCTCATTGATGAGGGATGCACTAAATGAGACCATCGCATGGCCTATTGATAGGTTACACCTACTTGATCTACCTACAGCACATGAATCAACCAAAAAAACACATTGAGTAAGTTTTTAATTAAGTTGGGAATATTAGAGTAGCTTCATGTTTAGATTAGAAAATGGGAATATTAGAGTAGCTTCATTGATGTGTTGATGTTGCTGTGATGTTGATGTTGCTGTGATGTTAATCTGATGAATTGTTTTAAATTTTTTGTTGTTAGAGTACTAGTACTCCCAGCACTGGTAATAGCAGCAAAGGTTCGAAACAGAAGTGCTTTCTATTCGATATTGATAACTCTGGGCAGAAAGTTGCAGTAGGTTGTGTGTCTTCAACTGATCCAGCAAAGAAGGTCCATCACGTCCCTTTAGGTTCCAACGCTAGCAAGGTCTGGGTAGAGGTTTCCAAGGTTGATGGTGCACGAGTGTGGAGGGTAAATTCCGAAGATACATTCATAGCTGATGCAGTAGGAACCACAGTTGCTTGGCCTAATAACAAGATTGTATTTGTGTGACAATATTTTTGGGTTTTTCAGGTAGTCTTAAGTACAATGAACTTCAAATCTTGGTGTGTATTGTGTAAACTAATGTTGTATGTGACAAATTCATAAGTATTTTCATTCAATATAATCGTCTTTCTATATATCGATTTCTCTAATTTGAATCAAATTTTGAATTTCGTTTCGAATCAATTATAGCAAGAAACAAAATTAAACCATTACATTTTTTGAAATGCTATATTAAAAATAAACATAACAATATAAAAATGTTGTTAATAATCTAATTATAACAATATGATTACGCTATTAAATAATATTTCATTGCATCGAGAAAACCGCTATTGTATATAATAATATAATAGAAGACATTATAAACGCTATCTAAAGTGTCGGACCTACGATGACCGGCGCAGAAATAGCGCATAACAAAACGCTATGAAATAGTTAGATAGCGTTAATCGGATGCTACCAAAAGCCAATATTTTTGTAGTGTAAGAGTTAAAGATGGATTAGGAGTGTTTAGACAACACTTATACCCATTTTCTACCAAAAGAGGCTAAAACCAACAAAAAATTGCTTAGAAGGAGTAAATAGCTTTGTTAGTGTTTCTATTGTCAAAATTTGTCAGAATCCAATGCATTTGACTAATTATAAGAGTTAGAGATAGAATAAGAGTGTTTAGGTAATACTTATAACCATTTTCTCCCAAAAGAGGCTAAAACCAACAAAATATTGCTTAGAAGCAGTAAAAAGTTTTGTTAGTGTTTTTATGGTCAAAATGTGTCACAATCTAATGTATTTGACTAATTATAAGAGTTAAAGATGGATAAGAAGAGTTTAGACAACACTTATATCAAGTTTCTCTCAAAAGAGGATAAAACAACAAAAAATTGCTTAAAATCAGTAAATGGCTTTGTTAGTTTTTCTATGATCAAAATGTGTCACAATCCAATGCATTTGACTAATTATAAGAGTTAGAGATAGATAAGGAGTGTTCATACAACACTTACACCTATTTTCTCCCAAAAAAGGTTTTAACCAACAAAAGATTGCTTAGAAGCAGTAAATAGCATTGTTAGTGTTTCTATGGTCAAAATGTATCACAATCCAATGCATTTGACTAATTATAAGTGTTAAAGATAGATTAGGAGTGTTTAAACAACACTTATACTCATTTTCTCCCAAAAGAGGCTAAAACCAACAAAAAATTGCTTAGAAGCAGTAAATAGCTTTGTTAGTGTTTATATGGTCAAAATGTATCACAATCCAAAGCCTTTGACTAATTATAAGAGTTAGAGATGGATTAAGAGTGTTTAGACAACACTTATACCCATTTTCTCCCAAAAGAGGTTAAAACCAACAAAAAATTGCTTAGAAGCAGTAAACACTTTTTTTAGTGTTTTTATGGTCAGAATGTGTCACAATCCAATGAATTTGACTAATTATAAGAGTTAAAGATGGATTAGGAGTGTTTAGACAACATTTAACCCCATTTTCTCCCAAAAGAGGCTAAAACCAACAAAAAATTGCTTACAAGCAGTAAATAGCTTTGTTAGTATTTCTATGGTCAAAATATGTTAAAATCCAAAGCCTTTGACTAATTATAAGAGTTACAGATGGATTAGGAGTGTTTAGACAACACTTATATCCGTTTTCTCCCAAAAGAGGCTAAAACCAACAAAAATTTCCTTAGAAGCACTCAATATATTTGTTAGTGTTTCAATTGTCAAACTGTGTCACAATCCAATGCCTTTGACTAATTATAAGAGTTAGAGATAGATTAGCAGTGTTTAGACAACACTTATACCAATTTTCTCCGAAAAAAAGCTATAACCAACAAAAATTTACTTACAAGCAGTAAATAGCTTTGTTAGTGTTTATATGGTCAAAATGTATTACAATCCAAAGCCTTTGACTAATTATAAGAGTTAGAGATGGATTAGGAGTGTTTAGACAACACTTATACCCATTTTACTCCAAAAGAGGCTAAAACCAACAAAAAATTGCTTAGAAGCAGAAAACACTTTTGTTAGTGTTTTTTATGGTCAGAATGTGTCACAATCCAATGCATTTGACTAATTATAAGAGTTAAAGATGGATTAGGAGTGTTTAGACAACACTTAAACCCATTTTCTCCCAAAAGAGGCTAAAACCAACAAAAAATTGCTTAGAAGCAGTAAATAGCTTTGTTAGTTTTTCTATGGTCAAAATATGTTACAATCCAAAGCCTTTGACTAATTATAAGAGTTAGAGATGGATTAGGAGTGTTTAGACAACAATTATATCCATTTTCTCCCAAAAGAGGCTAAAACCAACAAAAATTTGCTTAGAAGCACTCAATATATTTGTTAGTGTTTCAATTGTCAAACTGTGTCACAATCCAATGCATTTGACTAATTATAAGAGTTAGAGATAGATTAGCAGTGTTTAGACAACACTTATACCAATTTTCTCTGAAAAGAGGCTAAAACCAACAAAAATTTGCTTAGAAGCAGTAAATAGCTTTGTTAGTGTTTATATGGTCAAAATGTATCACAATCCAAAGCCTTTGACTAATTATAAGAGTTAGAGATAGATTAGGAGTGTTTAGACAACACTTATACCCATTTTCACCCAAAAGAGGCTAAAACCAACAAAAAATTGCTTAGAAGCAGAAAACACTTTTGTTAGTGTTTTTATGGTCAGAATGTGTCACAATCCAATGCATTTGACTAATTATAAGAGTTAAAGATGGATTAGGAGTATTTAGACAACACTTAAACCCATTTTCTCCCAAAAGAGGCTAAAACCAACAAAAAATTGCTTAGAAGCAGTAAATAGCTTTGTTAGTGTTTCTATGGTCAAAATGTGTCACAATCCAAAGCCTATGACTAATTCTAAGAGTTAGAGATGGATTAGGAGTGTTTAGACAACACCTATACCCATTTCCTCCCAAAAAAGGTTAAACCAATAAAAATATTGTTTAGAAGCAATAAATAACTTTGTTAGTGTTTTCATGGTCAAAATGTATCACGATCCAATGCATTTGACTAATTATATCAGTTAGAGATGGATTAGGAGTGTTTAGACAACACTTATAGCTACTTTGTCCCAAAAGAAGCTAAAACCAACAAAAAATTGCTTAGAAGTAGTAAATAACTTTGTTAGTATTTCTATGGTCAAAATGTGTTACAATCCAATGAATTTGACTAATTATAAGAGATAAAGATAGATTAGGAGTGTTTAGACAATACTTATATCAAGTTTCTCTCAAAAGAGGATAAAACCAACAAAAATTTGCTTTAGAATCTGTAAATTGCTTTATTAGTGTTTCTATAGTCAAAATGTGTCACAATCCAATGCATTGGACTAATTATAAGAGTGAAAGATGGATTAGGAGTGTTCATACAAAACTTACACCTATTTTCTTCCAAAAGAGGCTTAAACCAAGAAAGAATTCTTTAGAAGGAGTAAGCAGTTTCGTTGGTGTTTTATGGTCAAAATGTGTCACAATCCAATGCATTTTACTAATTATAAGAGTTAAAGATGGATTAGGAATGTTTGGACAACACTTATACCCATTCTATCCCAAAAGAGGGTAAAACCAAGAAAAAATTGCTTAGAAGCAGTAAATAGCTTTGTTCGTGGTTCTATGGTCAAAATGTGTCACAGTCCAATGCATTTGACTAATTATAAGAGTTAGAGATGGATTAGGAGTGTTTAGACAACACTTATACCCATTTTCTCCCAAAAGAGGATAAAACCAATAAAAAATTGTTAGAAGCAGTAAATAGCTTTGTTTGTGTTTCTATGGTCAAAATGTGTCACCATCCAATGCATTTGACTAATTATAAGAGTTAGAGATGGATTAGGAGTGGTTAAACAACACTTATACCCATTTTATCCCAAAAGAGGCTAAAACCAACAAAAAATTGCTTTCAAACAGTAAACAGTTTTTTTAGTGTTTTTATGGTCAAAATGTGTCACAATCCAATGCATTTGACTAATTATAAGAGTTAGAGATGGATTAGGACTGTTTAGAAAACACTTATACCCATTTTCTCCCAAAAAAAGCTAAAACCAACAAAAAATTGTTTAGAAGCAGTAATTAGGTTTGTTAGTGTTTCGATGGTCAAAATAAGTCACAATCCAAATCCTTTGACTAATTATAAGAGTTATAGATGGATTAGGAGTGTTTTAGACAACACTTATACCCATTTTCTCTCATAAGAGGCTAAAACCAATAAAAAAATTGCTTAGAAGCAATAAATAACTTTTTAAGTGTTTTCATGGTCAAAATGTATCACGATCCAATGCATTTGACTAATTATATAAGTTAGAGATGGATTAGGAGTGTTTAGACAACACTTATAGCCATTTTGTCCCAAAAGAAGCTAAAACCAACAAAAAATTGCTTAGAAGCAGTCAATAGATTTGTTAGTGTTTCTATGGTCAAAATATGTCACAATCCAATGAATTTGACTAATTATAAGAGATAAAGATAGATTAGGAGTGTTTAGACAACACTTATATCAAGTTTCTCTCAAAAGAGGATAAAACCAACAAAAAGTTGCTTTAGAATAAGTAAATGGCTTTGTTAGTATTTCTATGGTCAAAATGTTTCACAATCCAATTCATTTGACTAATTATAACAGTTAGAGATGGATTCGGAGTGTTCATACAACACTTACATCTATTTTCTCCCAAAAGAGGCTTAAACCAACAAAAAATTGCTTAGAAGCAGTAAGAAGTTTTGTTAGTGTTTTTATAGTCAAAATGTGTCACAATCCAATGTATTTGACTAAATATAAGAGTTAAAGATAGATTATGAGTGTTTAGACAATACTTATACCCATTTTCTCTCAAAAGAGGCTAAAACCAATAAAAAATTGCTTAGAAGCATTAAACAGTTTTGTTAGTGTTTTTATGGTCAAAATGTGTCACAGTCCAATGCATTTGACTAATTATAAGAGTTAAAGATGGATAAGAAGTGTTTAGACAACACTTATACCCATTTTCTCCCAAAAGAGGATAAAACCAACAAAAAATTGCTTTAGAAGCAGTAAACAACTTTGTTAGTATTTTTATGGTCAAAATGTGTCACAATCCAATGCATTTGACTAATTATAAGAGTTAAAGATGGATTCGGAGTGTTCATACAACACTTATACCTATTCTATCCCAAAAGAGGCTTAAACCAACAAAAAATTGCTTAGAAGCAGTATATAGCTTTGTTAGTATTTCTATGGTCAAAATGTTTCACAATCCAATGCATTTGACTAATTATAAGAGTTAGAGATGGATTCGGAGTGTTCATACAACACTTATACCTATTCTATCCCAAAAGAGGCTTAAACCAACAAAAAATTGCTTAGAATCAGTATAACGCTTTGTTTGTGGTTCTATGGTCACAATGTGTCACAATCCAAAGCCTTTGACAAATTATAAGAGTTAAAGATAGATTAGGAGTGTTTAGACAACACTTATACCCATTTTCTCCCAAAAGAGGATAAAACCAACAAAAAATTGCTTTAGAATCAGTAAATGGCTTTGTTAGTATTTCTATGGTCAAAATGTGTCACAATCCTATGCATTTGACTAATTATAAGAGTTAGAGATGGATTAAGAGTGTTTAGACAACACTTATACCCATTTTCTTCCAAAAGAGTATAAAACCAACAAAAAATTGCTTTCAAACAATAAACAGATTTTTTAGTGTTTGTATGGTCAAAATGTGTCACAATCTAATGCATTTGACTAATTATAAGAGTTAGAGATGGATTAGGACTGTTTAGAAAACACTTATACCCATTTTCTCCCAAAAGAGGCTAAAACCAACAAAAAATTGTTTAGAAGCAGTAAATAGGTTTGTTAGTGTTTCGATGGTCAAAATAAGTCACAATGCAAATCCTTTGACTAATTATAAAAGTTAGAGATGGATTAAGAGTGTTTAGACAACACTTATACTAATTTGCTCCTAAAAGAGACTAAAACCAACAAAAAATTGCTTAAAAGCAGTAAATAGCTTTGTTATTGTTTCTATAGTCAAAATGTGTCAAAATCCAAAGCATTTGACTAATTATAAGAGTTATAGATGGATTAGGAGTGTTTAGACAATACTTATACTCATTTTCACCCAAAAGAGGTTAAAACCAATTAAAAATTGCTTAGAAAGCAATAAATAGCTTTGTTAGTGTTTTAATGGTCTAAATGTATCACAATTATATGCATTTCACTATTTATAAGAGTTAAAGATGGATTAGGAGTGTTTAGACAACACTTATACCCATTTTCTCCCAAAAGAGGCTAAAACAAGGAAAAAATTGCTTAGAAGCAGTAAATAGGTTTGTTAGTGTTTCTATGGTCAAAATGTGTCAGAATCCAAAGTGTTTGACTAATTATAAGAGTTAGAGATGAATTAGGAGTGTTTAGACAATACTTATACCCATTTTCTCCCAAAAGAGGCTAAAACCAACAAAAATTTGTTTAGAAGCACTCAATATATTTGTTAGTTATATCTATGGTCAAACTGTGTCACAATCCAATGCATTTGACTAATTATAAGAGTTAGAGATAGATTAGAAGTGTTTAGACAATACTTATACCCATTTTCTCCCAAAAGAGACTAAAACCAACAAAAATTTGCTTAGAAGCAGTAAACAGTTTTGTTAGTATTTTTATTGTCAAAATGTGTCACAATCCAATGCATTGGACTTATTATAAGAGTTAAAGTTTGATTAAAATGTGTCAAAATGTGTCAGAATGTGTTAGAGATGAATTATGAGTGTTTAGACAACACTTATACCCATTTTCTCCCAAAAGAGGCGAAAACCAACAAAAATTTGTTTAGAAGCACTCAATATATTTGTTAGTTATATCTATGGTCAAACTGTGTCACAATCCAATGCATTTGACTAATTATAAGAGTTAGAGATAGATTAGAAGTGTTTAGACAATACTTATACCCATTTTCTCCCTAAAGAGGCTAAAACCAACAAAAATTTGCTTAGAAGCAGTAAACAGTTTTGTTAGTATTTTTATTGTCAAAATGTGTCACAATCCAATGCATTTGACTTATTATAAGAGTTAAAGTTTGATTAGGAGTTAGAGACAATACTTATACCCATTTTCTCCCAAAAGAGGCTAAAACCAACAAAAATTTGCTTAGAAGCAGTAAACAGTTTTGTTAGTATTTTTATGGTCAAAATGTGTCACAATCCAAAGCCTTTGACTAATTATAAGAGTTAAAGATAGATTAGGAGTGTTTTAGTCAATACTTATACCCAGTTTTTTCCTAAAAGAGGCTAAAACCAAGAAAAAATTGCTTGGAAGCAGGTTTTTACGCCTACTTATGTGCTGAATGCTGTGTGAGTTTAGTTCAATTCCTCTAAAACACAAACATGTCGATGCAGTTATAGAGGGTGTCAATCCAGTCCACTGTATTGCTAGCACTCAAGATGTGTACAAAAACAACTAAGTCAAGCCAGATTATAATGATGGTGGGTATCTAGTAACAATCCTAGGTCAGGATTCAAACAAGTTAAAATGAGAACTTAAAAGCCCTACTCGATCATTGGGTCGAGTAGGACCAACATGTGACAAAATTAAGAACTAAAATGCAATCAACAGGGGATGAAAATAGAGGATTCAAGTAACAGGTAAATAAAAGTGCAATCAACAGGGGATGAAAATCAATCTAATAGAAGTTCTAAGGATGGATTCATTGAAAAGGGCAACTCGGTTCATCAAATGGGTAATATGCAAAAGGTAGATACCCATGACGATAGATTCAAAAACTGGGTCAATCCACTCTCGTGACAGAGACCCCCATAACTCTACCACTTCCTAATCTCAACTCTCGTTGATGAAACATAGCAGAGCAGGGTTTAAGAAATAATCTACCAAAGCCAATAGGCAGACAAGCCAATCCCTTGGTCGAGTCTACATATCTCTGGAATTTGTAGGTCAGACATCCATTTGAACGTCTTTTGGACGCTGGACGTTTATGATCGAATCTCCACATTAGCCAGCGAAAACCGCATAGGGGCTGAGCGAATCCAGAAGGGTATAAACCTAAACACTAACCACCTAACTAACCTAGAGATTACACTAATCTAATCCATCCTCAAGAACCCTAATCACTACTCAAGCAACATTCTCAAGAACACAAACCCAGAAATTACTAAAATCATACCAAAATGTAGATCTAAACAAGTTAAACAACTTTACTTAAACAATCCATGCAAAAACGAATTAGATTAAGAGTAATTAAAGTTTCAAGATTCATAAACACAAAGAAAAACTGAAAGATAAAGTCTGGATCCTTTGGACAAACCCCAAATGATCTATTTATACTAAAATTTTGGAAACCCTAGATTCACTAGAAGATAAGAGATTTGAGGCGGTTTGGGCGAATACTCGACCTTGGGGATCAAGTAAAGAGGGTGCTGCAAAGTCTGCGCCTTTGCGTCTATGCTCCGAGTGATTAATTGGTCGAGTAGATGCTTCATCCTCTCCTATCTGTATGCTCAGATGTCTGGATGAGTGGGGAATGAGGAGGATCCGAAGACGCTTTGATAGCTCAACAAGTCTTGTAGAGATGGTCACCCTTGGTCGAGTAAATGGATCGAGTAGGAGGGGCGCGCAAGTGGATGAATCTTCTGCTTCATCTGAGGTTGCCTTGATCAAGTAGGAGGGTCGAGTAAACTGCAGCCTCCTTTGTAGCATCCTGGATCGAGTAGAGAGGTCGAGTAGGAAGATGCCTCTTCTGTAGCTGCCCGGATCGAGTGAATGGATCGAGTAGAGTCCTTTTAAGCTCCTTTTGCACCTGAAAACAAACCAAAACATGCAATGCGAATGCAAGATGATCCTAGATGCCTAAGTATGCAAAACAGGCTAAAATGGTGCAAAATGATATGATACAATGAGCAAATGTAGAGCTAAATGATGATAAACATACACCTAAAATGAGTAAAATACAGTGTTATCAACTCCCCCAAACTTATCTCTTGCTTGCCCTCAAGCAAACCAAAAATCTTAAGTTGAAGGAGAGGTTTGAAGGTGGGGATTCAAAAACCGAAGCATGCCTATAAAATGGGTAAGCTCAATGTCCTTACTCAAAAACGTTAGCCATACTCGTCACAATGCAACCTAACAACTTGCCTTAATCTATTCAAGCATTCACATCAACCAATTCCCTTTAACATTCATTAAGCACGAACAGTGGATCAAGCAATGCAATGGTTATGAACTCACTTGGTTTCGGGCTTAGGCTAAGAGACAAAAATGGTCCCTCTAATGGTTTGGTCGAGTAACAGGGGACTCTCAGAGAAAAGATTGAGCTTCAGTAGAATGGTAAAGGTAAAAGCCAACGGACACATACAAGAACACACTCCGATCTACCCAATGATATAGTATGATAGCTCAGAAGATGATCCCATTCCCATAGATGTCCTAACTCTTCCCTTTTTCAAAATCTTTCTCTCTTTTTGGTTCATGTTCTAAGGGGTTCTCTTGAAATGATTTAAGAGTCTAGCGGGTTTGGTTTTATACTTTGACAAACTTAAGGCTTTTCTTTTATTCTTAGCACATAGGGCGTTTTACCCTTTTCTTTGAATCACAATGCCTAACTTCTTTGAATTCCAAACCCTTTACTAGACTTAACACTTTTGTATCCCCCTTAGAAATCTAAACTCTTACTCTTCTTTTTTTTATTTTCTTTTCATTCTCACTCTCATTCCCACTCATTTCATACACAATCCCAATCCCATATACAAGTCTCCACCTAGTCCTAACTACCCCAAAAAGCGTGGGCTAGGTCTACATGAAAGACAGCTCTTGTCGGCTCATACCTAACACGTTATACCAAGCTCAATCGAAAAGACCTCACAATCACACACAAATGATCTTTGGCTTGAAATAAGGCTAGGCTAAGGGTATGGGAAACTGCTCTAAAAATGGGAGACAACTACTTGGACTAACAGAGGGTGATGAAATGAATTAGATGATCCAAGTATGTATATGGTAGCCATGAGTTCATAAACAATGCATAGACATGATAATTTCAAATTCAGTTCAGGTTCTAATAGATAGGGAATGGCATCAGATAAGCGAGTTTCGATCAAAGTAGTAAAGTCAAGTTACAAATTCAAAGCAGGGTGCGGTCTTATTTCAGAGATACAATCGGTTATGCAACAGAGAACTAACAACCTGGGCATTGAACTTACTTCATTGAATCAAAACATGCTTATCAGTTTGAAATCATCATCATCCCTTATGCAAATGAGCAATCCTAAATACAAACACTCTATATACAATCCTAAAATGATATGCAATCTACATGACACTCTTTTTTTTGTGAAATAATTTTCTAAACATTTTTCAAATTTTTATTGTTTTTCTATGCCTTAGATGATGCAAAATTTGAAATAAGAAAAGAGAACACAATGTTAAACATGTCTTGAACCCTTCCCCAAACTTAAATTACACAGTCCCTTGTGTAATAAAAATCTGAAATAGAATTCAAGACCAAAGCACAAAACACACAAAGAAAAATAAAAATGAAAACGATGATATGGTATATACAATGGAGAGGTGGTGTTACCTCAGTTTTTCAGGTGAAGTAGGAGGAGACGAATTCGTCCATACTCTCCTTCGTGTAACTCCAAGGAACAGGTTGTGCTGAACTTGGATTAGCTGGATGCTCGACCCTTTGCTCGGGTTGTTGATCGAGTGGCTCCTTAGGTGGTGCAGTAGAGTGGCTTGCTCCAGCGTCTGATTTCCTTGTTCTTCTTCGCTTTTTCATCTTGCTCCTCTTTTCCTTTTCTCTAGGTTTGAAGGATGATTGCCTTGGTGGTGAAGGTGCAGCATGGTGGTTCCTCGGCTAATATAAAGACTGTCTTGATGGCGAAGGCGGATCGAAATGTATAGGTTCGTGACGAGTGGATCCACTTCTCCCAAAAGGCATGTTCTGTGGCATTGCTGTAGTTGTGGAAGAACAGCTGATTTTGAGTTGGAGATTGTTAAACTTCTTGTTGAGTGCCGCGATAGCCTTGTCCTGCAACTTACACCAGCTTTGGAGGAAACCAAGGCGCTTGTGAATCACTTTTGACTCTTTACTTTGCCTTGGTGCTGAGTACTCCTCGAAGTAAAAGTGTTGTGTAGCGTAAGACTCGTCCATAGGTTCTGCCTCATTATCAGAATGATGGATTGGAGCCTCATCATCATTCACTCCTTCCATTGGCACAGCTTCATCACCTGAAATATAGAGGTTCTCCATTGGTGGGCAAAACTCAATGTTGCGACCATCACTGATTGAAGTGGAAACGGGGTTTGGGAGTAGAGAAATGGATTGTCCTATTGTGGGGTAATCGAACCTATATTTATATAGGCCATTCTTCTACTGCGACCAAAAACTCTTGGAATTGATAAGGTGTTGCATATCAATCCATCTTGGAGGAATCAGCGTTGAATGTAGAGGTACATTGCATGCTAAACCAAGCAAGTCTTGGAGTGCTCTCTCCATCACTTCTAGTTCCCCATTGACAAAGGTTCCAGTCCGCTCTCTTGCAAATAGAGTACTTACCAAGGACCAATGAAAGTATCTAACCACCGGACTCCTTATCTCGTTGCTCTTGGTCCTTGAGGACGAAAATCCATGCTTAGAACCAAGTGTGGCTCAGAATGACTGAGCTCTCTCTTGTCAAAACGATGACTTGTGTCTTTTCCGTTTGGAAATCCATACATCAGGTCGAGATGCTCTATTGGAAGCCGATACTCTACATCATACACACAGAACTCCAGGTATCCCAAACTTCCGTCTGGCCTGATTTCATCGTCCTCTGGCTCTCCATATAAGAGCAATTGCACAGATGAAAGAAATTGAATGGTCTCTTCCTCATACCCCTCCATTGGTCGAAACATGTGAATATTCAGGCTGCACTGCTTAAACATGTAGTCTACATCATCATAGATGCCGAGTCTCTCCATGGTCTCGGGATGAGGGTACTGAGTTCCTAAAAACTCATTGCGCTTCAGCAGCTTGTAGTACTAGTTTCGAGTTGCACACTTCTCCGATTCCAAATCATCATCTCCTCCTTTCTCTGTTTGATCATCTTCCTTTGACGAAGCCATTTCTTCCTCGGAGTCTTCATCTACCAGCTCCAACCTCCTCCCCACGGGCTTCTTCCCTTGAGTGATATCAGCCTTGTTTCTCGAGAATTCCCTTGCAGAGGACTTAATCGACCTTCGGGATCGAGTATTTCCAGCTAGAGAGCTGAAGGTCTCTTCCTGCATCACTTCCTCCTCTTTGCTTGATTCACTATCATCGAGCTCAAAACTTGCTTGTTCTCTCCTGCTCGACCCCAAAGGTGACGGTTCAGAAGGTCCTCGAGCTGCTACATGCGAAGAAGGTGTTGGGTACCTCTTCGGTGGGGAGAGAGCTTTGTTCCGAATCCTTAACAAAAGCGAGCTCCTGTTCATTATTGAGAACAAAAGTGAGAGAAACTCAAAAACAAAATTTCGTAGGTTAGGAGATTGAATGATGGAGGAAACAAATGGATTGCAAAAAGTTTTTGATATGAAAGGGAAGTGAAGGAGATAAAGAGAGAATTGTAAGGATTCGAGAATGATGGGAGTTGGAGAGATGAGGTTGTTGAGTTCGGGAATCGCAATAGGGGGACCAAAGTGATTATGAGGGGGGGGGGGGAAGAGGACAAAGGGACAACAGCGTTTCAATGGAGGGGGGTCACGAGGCGTCGGTGTTTAAGAAGAGGGTCTCTTTGGTTTCTTCACTCGATCGGACGGTGAGAAACGCTCCAGCTTTAATTGCTTGATCAAACGGCTCAGAATGAACCTCAAGAAGTTACTCGATCAAACGGTGGTGATGCTCCTCTGATTTGGTCATCCAAACCAACGGCTAAAAATACTCCTCCTCATTCTACTCGATCAACAGTTGAGATTTTCTTGACTTGATTTGAATGTACTCGACCGTTGACTCCCTTAGGGTCACTAAAACAAACCTGAAACACTTAAACAAAAACATCAAAAATAACAAGAAAAATAGAAAGTTATTTACACGGATAGACATGGGACTTCCTCCCAAGTGAGCTTGTTTTAAGTCACTAAGCTTGACTCTTACAGTGCTTAGTCAGAAAAGAGGTTGAAGAGAGGAACAGAGAAGTCCTCATCTTTAATGGTTGAATTTTCAATGCTTGAATCATACTCTGCATCCTCTCTTGAGACATGGTAGGATGAGTACTCATTTGATTTTTCTTCAAAATAAGCTTCTTTCTGATCAGCAGAGTAGTCTTCTTCTTCTGAACCAAGCTTTTTTGCCCAATCCTCAAATTCAAAACTGGGGTAGCCTTTAATCATTTCTTGAAGTTCCAAGATTGCATGGTTCAGTCCTTCCATTTTGTAAATTAGCTCCCCAATGGTATCCTCTTGAGCTTTGTATTCTATCATGAGTTCCAGAAGTTCTTCAGTAACAGAATCAAGTGTCAAGTGTTCTTCTTCAGCAGAGGGGTTGGTGGGCTGTTTAGGCACTCCTGGAGAATAAATTGGAAAAGGAATTTCCTCCTCACTCAACAACTTGCTCTCTAGGCTTCTTTCCTCTAAGTGAACTCCTTTCTGTTGTGAGATTTTATGGTGCAAACCATTCTGTTGTGAGATTTTCGTCCTCCTTGATAGCTAGTGCAGTTTCCATCTTCTCTTGGTCAATACCATCTGAAAACTTTTTAACTCTTTTTTCAAACATCCAAAGTTGATCCTTCAGCTTCATCACCCTTGAAGATAATCCCTCTATGACTGTGCTTTGCCCTTTAAATTTTTTTTTCATCTCATACCAGTCATCTTCTATAGGATCTTCAGTCTGAAATAGCCTATCTGTAGCTCTCTTCTTGGGGTCAAAAGTTCTCTTAAGCTTGCTAAGTTGAGAAGTATAATTGACTTTTGGTGAGGTTTCAGCTTCTGTTTCTTCATCAACATCCATATCTTTAATTCCAAAAATCTGACCTCCTGTTGTTGATTTCTTTGAAGCTTCTCTGATGTCAAACTTCATCTTGATACCTTTTTCAAGGTTCAGATTAATTTTTCCATTCCTAACATCTATGACTGCTCCACCTGAAGCTAAGAATGGTCTGCCTAGGATCAAGGGATCCTTGCCTTCTTCATCTACGTCCAATACCACAAAGTCTGTAGGTATCTCAATATTTACAATCTTAACAAGCAGATTTTCTACTAGACCATGAGGATGTGCAACAGAACCATCAGCTAAGAGTAAGGCTAAGTTGCAGAACTTGAATTCCATGATCCCTAGCCTTTTAGCTGTAGAGAGAGGCATAAAGCTAACAGATGCTCCCAGATCACAAAGGCACCTGTTGAATGTCAATGGTCGTAGAGAGCATGGCAGGGTGAATGAACCGGGATCATCAAGCTTTTATTGGATGACTTTCTTCTTGTATGTTTCTTGAGTGGAGGCACTGCTAATCATCTCTTGATTTTGCTCTTTCTTGAGCTTTTTTCGAGAATGGTAAGTGTTCAGCAAAGGTGTGTGCTCTATAGTCCAGATGAATTGCTGGGTGGCAGATGCAGCAATTTGAGTTGAATCCCCCCCTCTCTTGAATCATACCGTCCTCAGTATTGAGAGTCTGATGACTTGGTGGAGACTCATCTTCTTGGTGGATGGTGATAGCATTAGCAGTAGCATAGTCCTTAGGGTTCTGGACTCTCCACATGTAGTTGTGGAAGAACAGCTGATCTTGAGTTGTAGATTGTTAAACTTCTTGTTGAGTGATATGAGAGCCATGTCCTGGAAATTACACCAGCTTTGGAGGAAACCAAGGCGCTTGTGAATCTCCTTTGAGTCTTTAGTTTGCCTTGGTGTTGAGTACTCCTCAAAGTAAAACTGTTGTGTAGCGTAAGACTCGTCCATAAGTTCTTCTTCATTATTAGAATGATGGATTGGAGCCTCATCATCATTCACTCCTTCCATCGGCACAGCTTCATCTCCCGAAATATAGAGGTTCTCCATTGGTGGGCAAAACTCAATATTGCCACCATCTCTAATCGAAGTGGAAGCAGGGTTTGGGAGGAGAAAAATGGATTCTCCTACTGTGGGGTGATTAAACCTATACTTATATAGGCCATTCTTCTGCTGCGACCAAAAACTCTTGGAATTGATAAGGTATTGCATATCAATCCATCTCGGAGGAATCAGCGTTGAATGTAGAGGTACATTGCAAGCTCTCAGAATTGGTGTTACAACTCCTTCCACAACCATTCTTCCTGATTTCTTAAGTCCTTTAGCCCATCCTCTGTAACTCAGCAGGTGCTCGATTAGGTCGAATGAGACCGAAGTGTTTGTCTGATCTCCAGCTAGAACTGTACCATTCGATGCTAAACCAAGCAACTCTTGTAGTGCTGTCTCAATCAACTCTAGTTCTCCAAGGACAAAGGTTCCATTCTGCTCTCTTGCAAATAGTGCACTTGCCAAGGACCTATGAAAGTATCTAACCACCGGACTCCTTATCTCGTTGCTCTTGGTCCTGGAGGATAAAAATCCATGCTTAGAACCAAGTGTGGCCCAGAATGACTGAAGCTCTCTCTTGTCAAAACGATGACTTGTGTCTTTTCCGCTTGGAAATCCATACATCAGCTCGAGATGCTCTATTGGAAGCCGATACTCTACGTCATACACACAGAACTCCAAGTATCCTAAACATTCGTCTGGCCTGATTTAATCGTCCTCTGACTCTCCATATAAGAGCAATTCCACGGATGAAATAAACTGAATGGTCTCTTCCTCATACCCCTCCATTGGCCGAAACATGTGAATATTCAGGCTGCACTGTTTAAACATGTAGTCTACATCATCATAGATGTCGAGTCTCTCCATGGTCTCGGGATGAGGGTATCGAGTTCCTAAAAACTCATTGCGCTTCAGCAGCTTGTAGTACTTATTTCGAGGTGCACACTTCTCCGATTCCATATCATCATCGCCTCCTTTCTCCGTTTGATCATCTTCCTCTGGTGAAGCCATATCTTCCTCGGAGTCTTCATCTACCAGCTCCAACCTCCTCCCCACGGGCTTCATCCCTTGAGTGATATCTGCCTTGTTCCTCGAGAATTCCCTTTTAGAGGACTTAATCGACCTTCGGGATCGAGTATTTCCAGCTGGAGAGCTGAAGGTCTCTTCCTGCATCACTTCCTCCTCTTTGCTTGATTCACTATCATCGAGCTCAAAACTTGCTTGTTCTCTCCTGCTCGACCCCAAAGGTGACGGTTCAGAAGGTCCTCGAGCTGCTGCATGCGAAGAAGGTGTTGGGTACCTCTTCGATGGGGAGAGAGCTTTGTTCCGAATCCTTGACAAAATCGAGCTCCGGTTCATTATTGAGAACAAAATGAGAGAAACTCAAAACCAAAATTCCGTAGGTTAGGAGATTGAATGATGGAGGAAACAAATGGATTGCAAAAAGTTTTTGATAAGAAAGGGAAGTGAAGGAGATAAAGAGAGAATTGTAAGGATTCGAGAATGATGGGAGTTGGAGAGATGAGGTTGTTGAGTTCGGGAATCGCAATAGGGGGACCAAAGTGATTATGAGGGGGGGGGGCAAGAGGACAAAGGGACAGCAACGTTTCAATGGAGGGGGGGGGGGTCACGAGGCGTCAGTGTCTACGAAGAGGGACTCTTTGGTTTCTTCACTCGATCGGACGGTGAGAAACGCTCCAGCATTAATTGCTTGATCAAACGGCCCAGAATGAACCTCAAGAAGTTACTCGATCAAACGGTGGTGATGCTCCTCTGATTTGGTCATCCAAACCAACGGCTAAAAATACTCCTCCTCATTCTACTCGATCAACAATTGAGATTTCTTGACTTGATTTGAATGTACTCGACCGTTGACTCCCTTAGGGTCACTAAAACAAACCTGAAACACTTAAACAAAAACATCAAAAATAACAAGAAAAATAGAAAGTTATTTACACGGATAGACATGGGACTTCCTCCCAAGTGAGCTTGTTTTAAGTCACTAAGCTTGACTCTTGTAGAAGACTTACTCGACTTTCGGGATCGAGTATTTCTAGCTGGAGAGCTGAAGGTCTCTTCTTCTTCCATCACTTCCTCCTCTTGGCTCGATTCACTATGATCAATCTCGAAACTTGTTTGATGTCTCCTACTCGACCCCAAGAGTGATGGTTCAGAAGGTCCTCGAGTTGCCGCATGCGAAGAAGGTGTTGGGTACCTCTTTGATGGGGAGAGAGCTTTGTTCCGAATCTTTGACAAAAGCGAGCGCCTATTCATCGTCAAGAACAAATGTGGGAGAAATTCAAAACCAAAATTCAATAGATTAGGAGATTCAATGAGGGAAGAAACAAATAAATTTGTGAAATGTTTTTGATAAGAAAGGGAAGTGAAGGAGATAAAGAGAGGATTGTAGGGATTCGAGATGAGGATGCTTTGGTATGGGAGATTGATATGTCTATAATTTGCATGATTTAGGCATTCATTCTTCACCACTTTGTCATTGTTTCATCCACAAATCATCTCATTAGGACTCGTTTTAGTGTGTTTTACATACTTAGGACGATTTTGCATTAGGATTGCATGTGCATGGCATATTTGGTTGTTTTCAGGTACTTTTGATGCTTTTGGAGTTCAAAAAGAGGAAAAACAGAACATGAAGTCGGAATGCCCAATGACGCCTTCAGCAAAAGTACTCTATCGCAGCCTCGGAGCCCTGCCAGGGCAAATCACTCTATCGTAACCCCGGAGAAGCAAGCACCTCAGTTTCACTCAATCGCAAAGCCAGTGGTAGCACCCCATCAGAACCACTCGATCACCACTCGATCACCAGAAGGCCTATCTGCTCGTTCTGCACTCAACCAGACAAGCTGAGAACAAAGAAGAGAAGGGAAGCCGAAGAAACCACTCGATCACCACCTCATGACATCCACTCGATCGCATTCGATCACAGGTTCGCTAGACCGTTCAATCTCGACTTCACTGTATCTCACTCGATTGCAAGACGGAGCCCCTGAAGCCCAGTTTGATCAATGACATACTCGATCACTGGGAAGCTCATTTCAGCCCGTCAGATGCCAATGACACATTCGGTCGCGGGGTCATGACGTGAAGATTCACTTTATATTTAGTTTCCTTATTTGTTTCATTTCTCGCTTATATAAACTGCCTCTTAGGGTTTTCCCTAGGGCATCCGTTATTATCTCGCTTTTACATTTTCGCAACTTTGATAGCTGCAGTGTTTCTCCTGCGACTTTGTATTTTCACCTTCAAGTATTTGATATTCAGTTTTCGTTTAAGTCTTTCGTCATTTCTGCTATCATGTTTTCAATCGTTGCTTTGCTATTGTCTTTGATTATGTGTGAGTAGTGAACTATATTTCTGAGGATGGGATAGAATAGTTGTGGTTTACTTGGTCGTTTGAGGTAATTGAGTTTAGAATACTAGAATCCCTTCTGGATTAGTTGCGCTTATTGCTTGTTTCACTGGCTAATGTGGAGTATGAGTCCAGACGTCCAATGCTCAAAAGGCGTTTAATGGGCGTTGGATCCTATTAATTCCAGAGATATCTGACTCTACCCCAAGGGATTGGCTGTAGAGAGGGTATTGACTTTAACATGTTGATTCGATAATGCCTGCTTAGTTAGAGATCGCTAAAGGGATTTAGGTCAGTGTCTAGCTTTGCTTGAGGATTTCTATCACGGGAGTGAATTAATCTGTCGTTGAACTTGTTGTGTAGGGATAGATAGCTTCTGTGAAGTTTTGTCAACCGCCTGAATAGATTAAGTAGACCACACTATTCGATTACCCCATCCTTAGGAATCGTTTATCCATTTGATTGCCTGTTATCATTTCTGCTTTGTCATTCACTTGCCTGCTATTGCCATTTCTGCTTTTAGTTTCATTTCATTTATGTTATTGCATACTAGGACTTTTAGAACCAACCAACTTTCTGCTTGGCTTGACTTAGAGTTTTCTGATCATATCTCATCTGTTTGCATCACACCGGATTGGATTGACATCCTAAAATACTACAACGACAAGATAGTGTTTTAGGGATTAATTGTGAAAAATCCTACTATCAATTTGGCGCTGTTGTCGGGGATTGTGTTTGTTTGCTATATTTGAGATCATTGGAAACGTTAAGATCAAGTTCGTTTTTGTTACACAAGTTACTAACATTTTGCCTTTTCTGTCTTTGTGTTTCAGGTACCTTGCAACCCGCTTTCCAGACGCATCTCTGATTCGTCTGTTAATAGCCCGACTGCTATCTGTTGCATACATACACGGTCACAAGGAAATCAGAACCTCCTATTCAACGATAACATCGACCGTATTGCTCGCCAACTAAGAGAACAGACAAAAACCGACACAATGGCTGACGTTGTAGATGAGCAAGAGCAACCTACCAACATTGGTGCTGGTGACTTCCCTCACAACCACAACCAGCGTCATGGAATTGTTCCACCTCCAGTACAGAACAACAACTTTGAGATCAAAAGCGGTCTCATTGCAATGGTTCAGGGGAACAAGTTTCATGGCCTGCCAATGGAGGATCCGCTAGATCATCTTGACGAGTTCGAAAGGCTCTATGGCCTTACTAAAATCAATGGAGTTAGTGAAGATGGTTTCAAGCTTCGCTTGTTTCCGTTTTCACTTGGAGATAAAGCCCATCCGTGGGAAAAGACGCTACCCCAGGGATCAATCACGACCTGGGATGACTGCAAAAAGGCCTTCTTGGCAAAATTGTTCTCCAACTCCAGGACTGCAAGACTCCGGAACGAGATATCCGGATTCACTCAGAAGCAAAATGAAAGCTTCTGTGAAGCTTGGGAGCGCTTTAAGGGTTATCAAACCAAATGCCCTCATCACGGATTTAAGGAAGCTTCTCTTCTCAGCACACTTTACAGAGGCGTCCTGCCTAAGATATGTATGCTCCTTGACACCGCCTCCAACGGGAATTTCCTTAACAAGGATGTCGAAGACGGATGGGAGCTAGTTGAAAACTTGGCTCAGTCGGATGGCAATTACAACGAGGATTATGACAAAAGCATTCGCACCAGTACTGAATCTGATGACAAGCACCGCCGAGAGATTAAAGCTCTCCATGACAAAATCGACAAACTCCTCCAAGTGCAGCAGAAGCATGTTCACTTTGCCTATGAAGACGAAGTATTCCAAATCCAAGAGGGAGAGAATGATCAGGGCGCTGAAATCAGTTATGTTCAAAACCAAGGCGGCTACAACAAAGGGTACAAGAATTACAGGCCCAACCCAAATCTGTCATACAGAAGCACAAATGTCGCCAATCCTCAGGACCAAGTTTACCCTCAACAGCAGCAGCAGAACCAACCCAAACCGTTTGTTACTTATAACCAAAGCCAAGGGTTCGTTCCTAAGCAGCAGTTCTAAGGAGGGTATCAACAGCAACAACCACCACCTGGTTTCACACCACAACAACATCAGGCCTCTGCACCCCAAGAATCAGACATAAAGAATATGCTCCAACAGATCATGCAAGGCCAAGCCGCAAGGGTAATGGAATCCGCTAAGAAGCTGGTTGACTTAAACAACAAATTTGACAGACAGTTCAATGAACTAAGTAGCAGGTTGGAATCATTGAACACAAGGGTACGATATCTGGACGGCATCACAACTTCACTACCTGTTACAAACAACCCAGGCCAACTTCCAGGAAAAGCAATCCAGAACCCTAAGGAGTATGCCACTGCACACGCAATCACTATCAGACATGAGCGAGAGCTGCCAACTCAACATGTCTCTACATCAAACACTGAGGACAGTGTAATTCAAGAAGGGAAGGCTTCCACTCAGATTGAAGTCTCTGTTGCTGAGATCGATTATTCAGCTCAACCTTTCTATCAGGCTCAGTCTGATTTGGAGGAGAAGGCTGCTATAATCGAGAGGATGGTAAAACGATTCAAGCCAGCTCCATCACCCTCACTTGCTCTTCCATGGACGTTCAGGAAAGCTTGGAAAGCAGATATGAATCTCTGGTAGAAAAACAACTTGATGAGATGGAAGCTGTGATGCCCTTAGTAGAAGTCCTCAAGTTGATTTCAGACCCTCACAAAGATGTGAGAAACCTGATACTGGAAATGCTCAATATATATCAGGATTCAGATGACGAAGACGATGTCATTATGCATCAAGCCGGTAGTGAGAGGATTATTCAAGAGAAGCTGGAAGATCCTGGATCTTTCACTCTACCATATTTGATTAGGCAATTAACTTTCAGCAATTGTCTATGTGATCTAGGAGCCTCAGTCAGTTTAATGCTACTCTCTATGGCAAGGAAGCTAGGATTTGTTCAGTACAAGCCCTATGACATCACCTTGATCCTTGCTGATAGAATTTCGAGGAGACCTTTCAGCATTCTAAAGAAAGTGCCAGTAATGGTAGATGGAGTTGAGGTACCTCTGATCTTAGGAAGACCTTTCTTAGCCTCAGTGGGAGCAGTAATAGATGTCAGATATGGTAAGATTGATCTCAACCTTGGGAGGCATGTCAAGTTACAGTTTGACATCAACAAATTTCCGACAAGGTCACCAACAGAAGGAAAAACCTTAGAGATCCAGAGAGCTGTTCCAAGTGAAGGACTTGAGATCAAAAGAGGGAAGGAGCAAATTTTGGTTCAAACTCCGACATCAAACTCGACTACTCGATCGAGTATACCCTCCTCACTTGATTGGCTGGAACTCAAAAGGAAGACTGATCTCCAGAATAGAACCATTTAGAAGCTCAGCTACACTGTTGAAAACCTTGGAGACAAACTAAGTCGAATGCAAAAGGAGGTTCAACCCCAGCTCAACCATGACACAATTTCAAGAAAGGAGATCACTTGGGATTGGTCAGAAGAGGAAGACTATCCTCCAGAGGAGGAAGCAGCCTACTATGAGGAAAGAAGAATTGAATACTCAGCTGTGCAACTGTCAAGGGAGGATGCTGAGTATGATGATGATATCAGTGAAGAGGAGGACTTCTCAAGTTCCCTCTGTCACATTTTCTCCACTTGATTAGTGTGAGGAGTCAAGGTAGAGACTCTAAACAAGCTCACTTGGGAGGAAGTCCCATGACTATCCCTGTATATACTTTTTATTTATTTGTTACTTTTGATTCGTTTTGGTTGTGTCTTTGTTTCTCAGGAAATGAATAACAGCTGGAGTGATCAACAAGGATGTGATCGAGTGTTAAAATGAAAATTTTACAAAAAAATTTCAAATACTCGATCACAACGTAGGAGTGAAAGCTCAGGAGTGCGATCTAGCAGTTTCGGGATAACAATTTTCTACTAGATCGCAAGGAGGAGTGAAGGTGTCCATAGAACGTCAATGACAAACCTCAGTCCCATTAAGCCTACTGGATTTCAATCTCCACCGAAACTCCAAAAAGCCCATGACACGAAATTAAAGGATCAACAGCCCATACTCGATCACAAGGCGCGTGACTTGATGGAACCCCATCATGCTGACATAAAGCACCATACTTTGTCACCTTATCACTTTGCCGACATCATAACGGGCATTGCATCCCATCCGTCCGTTTAAAAGCAACACACCTCATCCACTCATTCAAATCACAAAGGGAGATAAGTGTCACTACTCTTCACTTTTCTTCATCACTTGTGATTTCAAAAGCATCTCTCTTGTTTATCTCTCTACTTCACTACCAAAAACGCTCTCAACTCTTTCGTTGTTGCTAGCTGTTATTAACTAAAACAGAACCTCAGAAACTACTCTATTGCAACCCTGTCTCTCATTTGCTTGCTTCACTCGATCGCGACCTGAGTTCTCAGTATCAAATTCTACTCGATCGCAACTCTATATCAACAGGAAGTCATTTCTTTCATTGTCTTTGTTTGTTTCTCACTAACCTACTAAGCTTTAGTTGTAAGTTTCAAATCGATTTCAGCCTCAAGATGAGTTCACACAGCTACGAATCATCTATGGATGCCGACTACAATGTTGATGATGCTGAATCTTGGTCAACTAGGCCAGAGAGAGAAGCAGAGGAGTATAGGCGATTTGTGGAGGAAACAAAGCGAGCAGTCGCCAATGACAGGAGAAGAGAAGAGATTTCCAGAGGAAAACGAGCAATGACAGAGAACCATGAGTTGGTCGATGAAGAGATAGAGGATGATGCAGAGTACATTCCGGAGCAGACCCGTAAGACCACCAAGTCCCTAATGAAAGAAGACAAGCTGACCCTAGGAGACTACTACAAGGCTCTCAAAAGAAATTCGTTTTGGGGAACAAGATATCCTCACCCTGAGACAATGGCGGAGTTAGGCATCTTGGAAGACGTTCAGCTCTTGTTCGAGAAATGCCACATGACAACACTCATGTCTCATCCCTATCCTACCTATGAGGATGAGACACTTCAATTCCTTTCATCACTTCAAGTGGAATTGTTTGAGGGGTTGTCAGCTGCTGAGTTAAGAGAAGAAGGGCTTGGTTACTCAAGCTTCACCATCGATGACCGCGACTATATCATGGCAATCAAGACGCTAGAATCCATGTTCGGGTTTCCCAGTGGCACGGGAACGAAACTGAGGTTTTCCCAAGAAGAGTTAAAATCTTTGTGGAACACGATTGGAGATACCACCAGCTTCAACTCCGCTAGATCCAAGAGCAACTCCATCCGCAATCCCGCCATTCGCTATTTCAGAGAGCCATGGCCAATGTCCCTTACGCTAGGGAAATATCCGCCACTGTGACGAACCAAGACATGGAGACGTTAGACCTGGCGCTGCTAAGTTTCCTCCGTTACACCAAGGACGGGAAAACGATGAAGGGAGATACCAATGACACACCTCCGTCAATGTATCTTCTCAATCACTTATGCAGCTACAGAGGGTGGACGATGGCCAATGGCAAGAAGAACGCGAAAGCAGCCCTTTGCATTGGAGGAGTGGTCACACCAATCCTCCTATCGTGCAACGTCCCGCTGCGACCGGATCCAATCCAACCACGATGGATTGATATCGCCCATCTCAAGCTTGCCCATGTGATCGAGCATAAGGTCTATGACGAGAGGTACGCTTTCAAGTTTGATCATCCGTCAACAGGCGAAGCAACTATTCTTCTCCCATTCAGTGAAATGACAACCATCACGGGGAGAGACAATATCGACTTCTCGCCACCACAAGAAATCATCCATGCTGTGGTTGGAAGATCCGCGTCCCGGAATGCTGAAGAAGTAGAAGGTCAGAGTGACAATGAGGAGACCAACTGGGAGAACTATGACAAGAGCCGCTACCACTTTGAAGAACACAAGCCCCCTTCACGAGAAAGCAAGAGTCTCGATGAAGCACACCAGAAGCTCAGTCTAACCCAAAGGTGGTGCAAGTTTCAAGACAAGATCATCCATAAGTGTGTCAAGGCCATTGACAACATGCACAAGGCAATCAGTTTCACCACATCCACCAGTGCGATCACCAGAGACAACTCGCCAGAAGACATGCCATCCAGGCGTCATGACATTGCCCCGCCAAGGCAATCTACTTATCAACAGAGAGAACGCGCTGCCCCGCAAGAACCCGCACGACACTCGTCTCACGAGGTCAGGGAGCACAAGAGGCGGAAGAGCGCTAGGATGGTCCGATCATCAAGCAAGGGTCGGATAATGTCGGGTCGGAGAACACGTGAGCGTCGTGCTGAACAACCTGTTGGGATTGCGATCGAGCACAATGACGAGGAGATGGCGGAGCCACATGAATGTTTGGGAAGTATAAAATTGTTAAGATATGCTCTAAAAAAAATAGGTGGCAACAAAAACAGAAAAAGAAAAAAAAAATGATAAGAGCCATAAGAGTTTAAGAAAAACCCAATTCACTAGACTAGACTCATAGAGTTTAAGAAAAGCTTCTCCTTAAGAACAAGAGCCAAAGAAAATAAAAGAAAACATTGATCCAAGAAAAAAATCGAAATATGCCTTTAGTGCAAAAGGGTAGACTTAGGATCATCATTGTGTTTAGAGATAAGACCATCTACTTGTTATTCACGGTTTATGTCATTGGGTAGATGGGGTGCTATTCTTGTATGCATAGGTTGGCACTTACCTTTAACATTCTTCTAAAGCTCAGTCCTTTTTCATTGAGAGTCCGCTGCTATTAAAATCTGAACCACTAAAAAGGGACCATCTTTGTCTCATAACCTGTCATTAGCCAAATGAGTTCACTAGGGATTGGTTGATCTTGACGCATTGTGCATTTGATTGTAGGTTTGGATCATAACAGAGCATGGCTAAAGTTTTTAAGTAGAAGTCGATCACCTCGCATCTTAGAAATGTAAGCTGGTACAGTGATCTTAATTGTCATATCTCATGCTTTGGTTCTGAATTCCCAACTTCAAACCTCTCCTTCCGCTTATGTCTTCTTGTTTGCTTGAGGGCAAGCAAAGACTAAGTTTGGGGGAGTTGATATGTCTATAATTTGCATGATTTAGGCATTCATTCTTCACCACTTTGTCAATGTTTCATCCATAAATCATCTCATTAAGAGTCGTTTTAGTGTGTCTTACATACTTAGGACGATTTTGCATTAGGATTGCATGTGCATGGCATATTTGGTTGTTTTCAGGTACTTTGTATGTTTTTGGAGTTCAAACAGAGGAAAAACAGAACATGAAGTCGGAATGCCCAATGACGCCTTCGGCAAAAGTACTCTATTGCAGCCTCGGAGCCCTGCCAGGGCAAATCACTCTATCGCAACCCCGAAGAAGCAAGCAACTCAGTTTCACTCAATCGCGAAGCCGGAGGAAGCACCTCATCAGAACCACTCGATCACCACTCGATCACCAAAAGGCCTATCGGCTCGTTCTGCACTCATGACATCCACTCGATCGCATTCGATCACAGGTTCGCTAGACCATTCAATCCCGACTTCACTGCATCTCACTCGATCGCAAGACGGAGCCCTTGAAGCCCAGTTTGATCAATGACATACTCGATCACTGGAAAGCTCATTTCAGCCCGTCAGATGCCAATGACACATTCGGTCGCGGGGTCATGACGTGAAGATTCGCTTTATATTTAGTTTCCTTATTTCTTTCATTTCTCGCTTATATAAACTGCCTCTTAGGGTTTTCTCTAGGGCATCCGTTATTATCTCGCTTTTACATTTTCGCAACTTTGATAGCCGCAGTGTTTCTCCTGCGACTTTGTATTTTCACCTTCAAGTATTTGATATTCAGTTTTCGTTTAAGTCTTTCGTCATTTCTGCTATCATGTTTTCAATCGTTGCTTTGCTATTGTCTTTGATTATGTTTGAGTAGTGAACTATATTTCTGAGGATGGGATAGAATAGTTGTGGTTTACTTGGTTGTTTTAGGTGGTTGAGTTTAGAATACTAGAATCCCTTTTGGATTAGTTGCGCTTATTGCTTGTTTCACTAGCTAATGTGGAGTATGAGTCCAGACGTCCAGCGCTCAGAAGGCGTTTAATGGGCGTTGGATCCTATTAATTCCAGAGATATCTGACTCTACCCCAAGGGATTGGCTGTAGAGAGGGTATTGACTTTAACATGTTGATTCGATAATGCCTGCTTAGTTAGAGATCGCTAAAGGGATTTACGTCAGTGTCTAGCTTTGCTTGAGGATTTCTATCACGGGAGTGAATTAATCTGTTGTTGAACTTGTTGTCTAGGGATAGCTTCTGTGAAGTTTTGTCAACCGCCTGAATAGATTAAGTAGACCACACTATTCGATTACCCCATCCTTAGGAATCGTTTATCCATTTGATTGCATGTTATCATTTCTGCTTTGTCATTCACTTGCCTACTATTGCCATTTATGCTTTTAGTTTCATTTCATTTCTGTTATTGCATACTAGGACTGTTAGAACCAACCAACTTTCTGCTTGGCTTGACTTAGAGTTTTTTGATCATATCTCATCTGTTTGCATCACACCGGATTGGATTGACATCCTAAAATACTACAACGACAAGATAGTGTTTTAGGGATTAATTGAGAAAAATCATACTATCAGAGATGAAGAGATGAGGTTGTTGAGTTCGGGAATTTCAATGGGGGGACCAAAGTGATTATGGGGGGGACAAGAAGACAAAGGGACAAAAGCGTTTCAATGGAGGCGGTTCACGAGGCGTCGGTGTCTACGAAGAGGGTCTCTTTGGTTTCTTCACTCGATCGGACGGTGAGAAGTGCTCCATCTTTATTTATTCAATCAAACGGACCAAAACGAATCGCAAGAAATCACTCGATCAAACGATGGTGATGCTCCTCTCATTTGGTCATCCAAATCAATGGCTCAAAATACTCCTCCTCATTTTACTCGATCAACAGTTGAGATCTTTCTTGACTTGGTTTGAAATTACTCGACCGTTGACTCCCTTAGGGTCACTAAAACAAACCTGAAACACTTAAACAAAAACATCAAAAATAACAAGAAAAATAGAAAGTTATTTACATGGATAGACATGGGACTTCCTCCCAAGTGAGCTTGTTTTAAGTCACTAAGCTTGACTCTTACAGTGCTTAGTCCAAAAAAAGGTTGAAGAGAGGAACAGAAAAGTCCTCATCTTTAATGGTTGAATTTTCAATGTTTGAATCATACTCTGCATCCTCTCTTGAGACATGGTAGGAGGAGTACTCATTTGATTTTTCTTCAAAGTAAGCTTCTTTCTGATCAACAGAGTAGTCTTCTTCTTCTGAACCTGGCTCCTTTGACCAATCCTCAAATTCAAAATTGGGGTAGCCTTTAATCATTTCTTAAAGTTCCAAGATTGCATGGTTCAGTCCTTCCATTTTGTAAGTTAGCTCCCCAATGGTATCCTCTTGAGCTTTGTATTCTATCCTGAGTTCTAGAAGTTATTCAGTAACATAATCAAGTGTCAAGTGTTCTTCTTCAGCAGAGGGGTAGGTGGGCTGTTTAGGCACTCCCGGAGAATAAGTTAGAATAGGAGTTTCCTCCTCACTCAACAACTTGCTCTCTAGGCTTCTTTCCTCTAAGTGAACTCCTTTCAGATCTTCTGGTGCAAACCATGCTGTTGTGAAATTTTCATCTTCCTTGACAGCTAGTGCAGTTTCCATCTTCTCTTCGTCAATACCATCTGAAATCTTTTTAACTCTTTTTTCAAACAGCCAAAGTTGATCCTTCAGCTTCATCACCCTTGAAAATAATCCCTCTATGACTCTGCTTTACCATTCAAAATTTTTTTCTCATCTCATACCAGTCATCTTCTGTAGGATCTTCAATCTAAAATAGTGTTTCTGTTGCTCTCTTCTTGTGGTCAAAAGTTCTCTTCAGCTTGCTAAGTTGAGAAGTATAATTGACTTTTGGTGAGGTTTCAGCTTTTGTTTCTTCATCAACATACATATCTTGAATTCGGGTTAATTTCCACCCCTCAAGATTACATAGGTTCTGCCATTGGTAAATTGACAATAACATTGTCACCTTTATTCAATCAAGGTGTCCTTCGTGGCAAGATAAAGGTTAGTTCACAAAGTTGGATTGGGACGGTTTAATAAGTCCTAAATTAGCAATATGGAAGTAGAGAAAGGCCTTTCACGATGAATGTCAAGATTCAGGGTCAGACGTATAATCTTTCAAAACTGTCGCCCACTTCACATCGCACTCAGTAATCAGTTTCCATTAACTAATCTTAATTAAATATTAATGTGTTTAGACATTGGGTTGTTCACGGCTACCTTTATTACCTTTTTGTCTGCTACTTATAGTGTTTGATGTATAAGTGGTACTGAATTTTCAATTTCTCACTATTAGTCCAACTAATGTTTCGAAGTTAATAAAAGTAGAGAGTGGATTTGTATTCATGGACACATACAATTTATACAAAATATATTCAGCTGAACAAAATGTTGGGTTAACGCAGATTTAGCAATGTGGATAGTTATATATGGATTCCGAATTTGGGAAATTAGGGAAATAGTATTCGGTACTTATCCTCTATATTAAAACACTGCGTCTATGTATTTATTTCCATCATACCAATAGAAATAACCCTAAATACTCTCAAAATTATTATAATTTTCCAACTCCATCATACCAATAGAAATAACCCTAAACACTGCGTCTAAGTATTCATTTCTGATGAAGTTTTAAAGGAGGTTTGTCTTGATGAGTTTATTACGGTTTCCTCTTTATGCATCGAAGGGTCGCCCTACCGGCCATTTTTGCTAAGGTGTTTACAGTCTGGTAACAACACAGCCAAATACATCGAAGGCTTACGACTAGCTGCTCTAGTTGGCCCCTATAATCAAGCTTTGAATAAGCTGCAGTTCAGACTTTCATCTTACTAAAGAACTGGTTGCTAGCTGGGAGAGAGGGAAAGGATGTTCTTATGTCCACAAAAACCCTAGCCTCTGTTTGCATTGACATGGACAATCATTTTATGTGGTGGTCAATGCCTCATTCTAAGTACTACAGTTTCTTCCAAAAATGTCTTGGTGCAAATAATCCGTATGCAAAGTTTGTAGAGAAGAACAAAGGACTGGCGTATGAGTCAACAACCGGGTACTATCAGATGAGATGCCGATGGAATGTTACTCACGACAAACCCGTGTTCATTGACATGAATAACGAGAAAAGGTGCATTATGCATCCTCCTTTCCAGCCAGGAAGAATGGTGAGGCGTACGTGCCATAGGTGCAAGAAAGTTGGGCATAGGTGCAAAAAGTGTCTCACTTAAGGTGGACCTCATGAATAAGAAGATCTATGGGTTTGTGTTTTTGTTGGTTAGTAACATCTAAGTGTTTTTTGTTTTTGTTATATTATATTAAGTTTTAGGGGAATATAAACCAGTAAAGATTGTGATCTTTAATTTACAATGACATATAAGGTCCAATTTTTTATTTAGTCATATGTTTTCATTTTCGTTATTGGAAATTGTTTCGTTTGTTATCCTTGTAAGAAAATATATATCTCCAATCCATGGAGTCTTATTCATTAAATGGCAATTTTGTATCCTTTGATATAAAGAAAATTGTTTAGTTTGTTATCCATATAAATCTATAATCAAAATGAGGAAAAAACATAATAGTGAATATGTCTAGAAACTAGCATCGGAAGGACATATGTGTTGACGATGGATCCCTTGATGTATAGCTTCACGAATAATATTCAACAGATAAATCAATATAAAGGGTGTTAGTAGGAAGTGAAAACCTGACGTATTAGGTCTAAAAAGAACGAATAGATTATGATACCTACTACAAAAAGGGCTAAGGTTATAGTGTTTAGGATTATAGAAATTAGGGTATAGGGATTCTCTAATTTCCCTCATTCGGAATCCTTGGAAAACTATCTACATTATTAAATCAGCATTAATAAAACATTTTGTTCAGCATGATATATTTGATATAAATTTTATGTGTCCATGAATACATATCCACTTGAACCTTTAATAACACTCAAGAAAATTAGTTGGACTAATTCTGACCAATTGAAAATTCAGTACAACTTATTAATCAAAACGTAGGTAGATAATAGAATCGAAATGGTTAAGCAATGATGAATAGCCGAATTATACTTTGATAAATATACTAACAGAAATTACAATAATTTCGGAAATAAAACGATTAAAAACATAAACAAATAAAATAAAAAGCAAAAATAAAACGAGGATATTTTTCATAGATCTAAGCTGCGATCTCAGGTCTTCAATGTCTTCCCGAAGAACGGAATCTAGATCCCGCGACTCCTGTGACAAAGATGTAATCACGGAATCACAAAATTTAGCCCTTTTTCACTTTTTAGTGTATAAGCCTCGATGTTATCCACTTTTCTATCAACTCATAGATCTCTTCAACGATACATGTATCCGTCCATTTGAACAAATGGTTCCGATTTTCCTGTATTATCGATAGTTAATTCGGATAGCAAGTAGTATGAATTATCAGATAATTAGTAGATTTACTTACGGAAGATCCCAGTGGACATGCATAAAACAAACGACCAGGGTTCCTTGGAGTAGCTGATGTTTTCATCACTACTTCCTCGTCACAAGGGCAGAACATCGGGATACCTCCAAGTCGATCTACCATGTTCAAGTTTCTATAGAAGTGTAAAAGTGTAAATGATTAAAATATTATATAAATTAAATAAAAAGTATAATCACCTTCAAAGTATAATTTTAATATTAAAATATTATATAAGCGGACCATTTTATGGTTTAGTTGATTAAAATATTATATAAATTAAATAAAAAGTATAATTATGGTTTTATTTATACAAATCCACTAGTGACAAATCCATGAATATTGAAGTAGTCCATGAATACAAATCCACATAAACATACATAACACAAACCGTAGAAAATGATGTAATGTTTTAATATAGAGAACAATTACCGAATACCTAAATAATTATTTTGATAGTATTTATGGTTGATTCGATTGGTATGATGGAGATAAATACTTAGACGCAGAGTTTTAATAAAGAGAACAATTACCGGATACTATTTCCTTAAATTCCCTTATTCGAAATCTATGGAAACCTATCCACTTGTGACAAATCCATTCATAAAAAGTAAAATTATGATTTCAAGTATACAAATCCATTAGTGACAAATCCATGAATATTGAACTAGTCCAAAGATACAAATCCACAAAATCATACATAATACAAACTGTAGAAAATGATGTTCTAACATTTTAGTTCGTTATTGATTAACAGCTTAACACAGAGCAAATTTCCAACAAACTGAAAATTGATCTAACACAAAGCACGGATCTTAAAAAAATAAGTGAGGACAAAGCACTCGGGGCAAACATCCAAACTCCCAAAATGTAGTAAATGACAATCTGGGATAGAGTTTAAAATCCTATACCCCCGGTATAGTTGCTGTCCTGTTGGAGCCATGTCTTGTATCTGAGTCATGACCTGCTCGGCGCAATTAACAGCTTCCTGGAAATTATTAAACATCTCCAAATACTTTTTTAGTATTATTCTACCATCCTCTGGATTACAGCAAAGAACATAAAAAATACCAAAAACAAAATAAGAGTGTAAGTAATGAACTGCAGCTTATTCAAGCTTGAACATAGGGGCCAACTAGAGCAGCTAGTCGTAAGCCTTCGATGTATTGGGCTGTGGTGGTACCAGACTGTAAACACCTTAGCAAAAATGGCCGGTAGGGCGAGCCTTTCATGGCATAAAGAGGAAACCGTAGTTAACTCATCAGAACAACCTTCCTTTAAAACTTCATCAGAAATGAATACTTAAACCCAGGGTTTAGGGTAATTTCTATTGGTATGACGGAGTTGAGAATTATAATAATTCTGGAAGATTTAGGTTTTTTCTTTTGGTTGATGAGAATAATCCATGACCCGTGGTTTAATTAAGGAAATGTCCGATACATTTCCCTATTCCCCATTCGGAACCAATTTACTATCCATTGGTAATCTGGTAACCACACTTGGTACCGGAATATTGGAAATTGTTGGGCCGAAAACACCCTTTATTTTTATCTAAACATGGGGACAAGGGAAATGAACTCCACTTTATATACATAATGTGTACAATAANNNNAGCGCATGCTACATCCGGAAGCAAGAGGGTTCACAAGGGGTACAACATTACAACCCAACCCTACCTCTCCTACAGAGCACCAATGTACTAACCCCCAAGATCAAGTTATCCACCACAACAGAATCAGTCCAAACCTTTTGTTCAGTACAACCAAGGTTATGTCCCTAAACAACAGTTCAATGGAAGCTACCAACAGCAGAATCCACTACCAGGTTCACTCAACAACCACAACAAGCCCCAACAGCTCAAGATCCTGAAATTAAGCAACTCATTCAACAGATCATCCAAGGACAAGCAACTAGAGCCATGGCTTTTGAAAAGAAGATAGTTGAACTACACAACAAGATCGATTGTTCTTACAACGATCTGAATGTCAAGTTTGAAGCTCTGAATTCAAAAATCAAGTATGTGGAGAGTCAATTTGCATCAACCTCTGCTCCGAAGCATCCTTAGCAACTTCCAGGGAAAGCAGTCCAGAATCCTAAAGACTATGCTACTGCTAATGCTATCACCATCCACCAAGAAGATGAGTCTCCACCAAATCATCAGACTCTCAATACTGAGGACAGTATGATTCAAGAAGGAGGGGATTCAACTCAAATTGCTGCACCTGCCACCCAGCAATTCATCTGGACCATAGAGCACACACCTTTGCTGAACACTCAACATTCTGGAAAAAAGTTCAAAATTGAAAAACTCAAGAAAGATCAGAATCAAGAGATGATTAGCAGTGCCTCCACTCAAGAAACATACAAGAAGAAAGTCATCCAAGAAAAACTTGATGATCCGGTTCATTCACTCTGCCATGCTCTCTAGGATCATTGACATTCAATATGTGCCTTTGTGATTTGGGAGCATCTGTTAGCCTTATGCCTCTCTCTACAGCTAAAAGGCTAGGGATCATGGAATTCAAATTCTGCAACTTAGCTGATGGTTCTGTTGCACACCCTCATGGTCTAATAGAAAATCTGCCTGTCAAGATTGGAAATGTTGAGATACCTACAGACTTTGTGGTATTAGACGTGGATGAAGAAGGCAAGGATCCCCTGATCCTAGGCAGACCATTCTTAGCTTCAGCTGGAGCAGTCATAGATGTCAGGAATGGAAAAATTAATCTGAACCTTGAAAAAGGCATCAAGATGAAGTTTGACATCAGAGAAGCTTCAAAGAAATCAACAACAGGAGGTCAGAGTTTTGGAATTCAAGATATGTATGTTGATGAAGAAACAAAAGCTGAAACCTCACCAAAAGTCAATTATACTTCTCAACTTAGCAAGCTGAAGAGAACTTTTGACCACAAGAAGAGAGCAACAGAAACACTATTTTAGATTGAAGATCCTACAGAAGATGACTGGTATGAGATGAGAAAAAAATTTTGAATGGTAAAGCAGAGTCATAGAGGGATTATTTTCAAGGGTGATGAAGCTGAAGGATCAACTTTGGCTGTTTGAAAAAAGAGTTAAAAAGATTTCAGATGGTATTGACGAAGAGAAGATGGAAACTGCACTAGCTGTCAAGGAAGATGAAAATTTCACAACAGCATGGTTTGCACCAGAAGATCTGAAAGGAGTTCACTTAGAGGAAAGAAGCCTAGAGAGCAAGTTGTTGAGTGAGGAGGAAACTCCTATTCTAACTTATTCTCCGGGAGTGCCTAAACAGCCCACCTACCCCTCTGCTGAAGAAGAACACTTGACACTTGATTATGTTACTGAATAACTTCTAGAACTCAGGATAGAATACAAAGCTCAAGAGGATACCATTGGGGAGCTAACTTACAAAATGGAAGGACTGAACCATGCAATCTTGGAACTTTAAGAAATGATTAAAGGCTACCCCAATTTTGAATTTGAGGATTGGTCAAAGGAGCCAGGTTCAGAAGAAGAAGACTACTCTGTTGATCAGAAAGAAGCTTACTTTGAAGAAAAATCAAATGAGTACTCCTCCTACCATGTCTCAAGAGAGGATGCAGAGTATGATTCAAACATTGAAAATTCAACCATTAAAGATGAGGACTTTTCTGTTCCTCTCTTCAACCTTTTTTTGGACTAAGCACTGTAAGAGTCAAGCTTAGTGACTTAAAACAAGCTCACTTGGGAGGAAGTCCCATGTCTATCCATGTAAATAACTTTCTATTTTTCTTGTTATTTTTGATGTTTTTGTTTAAGTGTTTCAGGTTTGTTTTAGTGACCCTAAGGGAGTCAACGGTCGAGTAATTTCAAACCAAGTCAAGAAAGATCTCAACTGTTGATCGAGTAAAATGAGGAGGAGTATTTTGAGCCATTGATTTGGATGACCAAATGAGAGGAGCATCACCATCGTTTGATCGAGTGATTTCTTGCGATTCGTTTTGGTCCGTTTGATTGAATAAATAAAGATGGAGCACTTCTCACCGTCCGATCGAGTGAAGAAACCAAAGAGACCCTCTTCGTAGACACCGACGCCTCGTGAACCGCCTCCATTGAAACGCTTTTGTCCCTTTGTCTTCTTGTCCCCCCCATAATCACTTTGGTCCCCCCATTGAAATTCCCGAACTCAACAACCTCATCTCTTCATCTCTGATAGTATGATTTTTCTCAATTAATCCCTAAAACACTATCTTGTCGTTGTAGTATTTTAGGATGTCAATCCAATCCGGTGTGATGCAAACAGATGAGATATGATCAAAAAACTCTAAGTCAAGCCAAGCAGAAAGTTGGTTGGTTCTAACAGTCCTAGTATGCAATAACAGAAATGAAATGAAACTAAAAGCATAAATGGCAATAGTAGGCAAGTGAATGACAAAGCAGAAATGATAACATGCAATCAAATGGATAAACGATTCCTAAGGATGGGGTAATCGAATAGTGTGGTCTACTTAATCTATTCAGGCGGTTGACAAAACTTCACAGAAGCTATCCCTAGACAACAAGTTCAACAACAGATTAATTCACTCCCGTGATAGAAATCCTCAAGCAAAGCTAGACACTGACGTAAATCCCTTTAGCGATCTCTAACTAAGCAGGCATTATCGAATCAACATGTTAAAGTCAATACCCTCTCTACAGCCAATCCCTTGGGGTAGAGTCAGATATCTCTGGAATTAATAGGATCCAACGCCCATTAAACGCCTTCTGAGCGCTGGACGTCTGGACTCATACTCCACATTAGCTAGTGAAACAAGCAATAAGCGCAACTAATCCAAAAGGGATTCTAGTATTCTAAACTCAACCACCTAAAACAACCAAGTAAACCACAACTATTCTATCCCATCCTCAGAAATATAGTTCACTACTCAAACATAATCAAAGACAATAGCAAAGCAACGATTGAAAACATGATAGCAGAAATGACGAAAGACTTAAACGAAAACTGAATATCAAATACTTGAAGGTGAAAATACAAAGTCGCAGGAGAAACACTGCGGCTATCAAAGTTGCGAAAATGTAAAAGCGAGATAATAACGGATGCCCTAGAGAAAACCCTAAGAGGCAGTTTATATAAGCGAGAAATGAAAGAAATAAGGAAACTAAATATAAAGCGAATCTTCACGTCATGACCCCGCGACCGAATGTGTCATTGGCATCTGACGGGCTGAAATGAGCTTTCCAGTGATCGAGTATGTCATTGATCAAACTGGGCTTCAAGGGCTCCGTCTTGCGATCGAGTGAGATGCAGTGAAGTCGGGATTGAATGGTCTAGCGAACCTGTGATCGAATGCGATCGAGTGGATGTCATGAGTGCAGAACGAGCCGATAGGCCTTTTGGTGATCGAGTGGTGATCGAGTGGTTCTGATGAGGTGCTTCCTCCGGCTTCGCGATTGAGTGAAACTGAGTTGCTTGCTTCTTCGGGGTTGCGATAGAGTGATTTGCCCTGGCAGGGCTCCGAGGCTGCAATAGAGTACTTTTGCCGAAGGCGTCATTGGGCATTCCGACTTCATGTTCTGTTTTTCCTCTGTTTGAACTCCAAAAACATACAAAGTACCTGAAAACAACCAAATATGCCATGCACATGCAATCCTAATGCAAAATCGTCCTAAGTATGTAAGACACACTAAAACGACTCTTAATGAGATGATTTATGGATGAAACATTGACAAAGTGGTGAAGAATGAATGCCTAAATCATGCAAATTATAGACATATCAACTCCCCCAAACTTAGTCTTTGCTTGCCCTCAAGCAAACAAGAAGACATAAGCGGAAGGAGAGGTTTGAAGTTGGGAATTCAGAACCAAAGCATGAGATATGACAATTAAGATCACTGTACCAGCTTACATTTCTAAGATGCGAGGTGATCGACTTCTACTTAAAAACTTTAGCCATGCTCTGTTATGATCCAAACCTACAATCAAATGCACAATGCGTCAAGATCAACCAATCCCTAGTGAACTCATTTGGCTAATGACAGGTTATGAGACAAAGATGGTCCCTTTTTAGTGGTTCAGATTTTAATAGCAGCGGACTCTCAATGAAAAAGGACTGAGCTTTAGAAGAATGTTAAAGGTAAGTGCCAACCTATGCATACAAGAATAGCACCCCATCTACCCAATGACATAAACCGTGAATAACAAGTAGATGGTCTTATCTCTAAACACAATGATGATCCTAAGTCTACCCTTTTGCACTAAAGGCATATTTCGATTTTTTTCTTGGATCAATGTTTTCTTTTATTTTCTTTGGCTCTTGTTCTTAAGGAGAAGCTTTTCTTAAACTCTATGAGTCTAGTCTAGTGAATTGGGTTTTTCTTAAACTCTTATGGCTCTTATCATTTTTTTTTTCTTTTTCTGTTTTTGTTGCCACCTATTTTTTTTAGAGCATATCTTAACAATTTTATACTTCCCAAACATTCATGTGGCTCCGCCATCTCCTCGTCATTGTGCTCGATCGCAATCCCAACAGGTTGTTCAGCACGACGCTCACGTGTTCTCCGACCCGACATTATCCGACCCTTGCTTGATGATCGGACCATCCTAGCGCTCTTCCGCCTCTTGTGCTCCCTGACCTCGTGAGACGAGTGTCGTGCGGGTTCTTGCGGGGCAGCGCGTTCTCTCTGTTGATAAGTAGATTGCCTTGGCGGGGCAATGTCATGACGCCTGGATGGCATGTCTTCTGGCGAGTTGTCTCTGGTGATCGCACTGGTGGATGTGGTGAAACTGATTGCCTTGTGCATGTTGTCAATGGCCTTGACACACTTATGGATGATCTTGTCTTGAAACTTGCACCACCTTTGGGTTAGACTGAGCTTCTGGTGTGCTTCATCGAGACTCTTGCTTTCTCGTGAAGGGGGCTTGTGTTCTTCAAAGTGGTAGCGGCTCTTGTCATAGTTCTCCCAGTTGGTCTCCTCATTGTCACTCTGACCTTCTACTTCTTCAGCATTCCGGGACGCGGATCTTCCAACCACAGCATGGATGATTTCTTGTGGTGGCGAGAAGTCGATATTGTCTCTCCCCGTGATGGTTGTCATTTCACTGAATGGGAGAAGAATAGTTGCTTCGCCTGTTGACGGATGATCAAACTTGAAAGCGTACCTCTCGTCATAGACCTTATGCTCGATCACATGGGCAAGCTTGAGATGGGCGATATCAATCCATCGTGGTTGGATTGGATCCGGTCGCAGCGGGACGTTGCACGATAGGAGGATTGGTGTGACCACTCCTCCAATGCAAAGGGCTGCTTTCGCGTTCTTCTTGCCATTGGCCATCGTCCACCCTCTGTAGCTGCATAAGTGATTGAGAAGATACATTGACGGAGGTGTGTCATTGGTATCTCCCTTCATCGTTTTCCCGTCCTTGGTGTAACGGAGGAAACTTAGCAGCGCCAGGTCTAACGTCTCCATGTCTTGGTTCGTCACAGTGGCGGATATTTCCCTAGCGTAAGGGACATTGGCCATGGCTCTCTGAAATAGCGAATGGCGGGATTGCGGATGGAGTTGCTCTTGGATCTAGCGGAGTTGAAGCTGGTGGTATCTCCAATCGTGTTCCACAAAGATTTTAACTCTTCTTGGGAAAACCTCAGTTTCGTTCCCGTGCCACTGGGAAACCCGAACATGGATTCTAGCGTCTTGATTGCCATGATATAGTCGCGGTCATCGATGGTGAAGCTTGAGTAACCAAGCCCTTCTTCTCTTAACTCAGCAGCTGACAACCCCTCAAACAATTCCACTTGAAGTGATGAAAGGAATTGAAGTGTCTCATCCTCATAGGTAGGATAGGGATGAGACATGAGTGTTGTCATGTGGCATTTCTCGAACAAGAGCTGAACGTCTTCCAAGATGCCTAACTCCGCCATTGTCTCAGGGTGAGGATATCTTGTTCCCCAAAACGAATTTCTTTTGAGAGCCTTGTAGTAGTCTCCTAGGGTCAGCTTGTCTTCTTTCATTAGGGACTTGGTGGTCTTACGGGTCTGCTCCGGAATGTACTCTGCATCATCCTCTATCTCTTCATCGACCAACTCATGGTTCTCTGTCATTGCTCGTTTTCCTCTGGAAATCTCTTCTCTTCTCCTGTCATTGGCGACTGCTCGCTTTGTTTCCTCCACAAATCGCCTATACTCCTCTGCTTCTCTCTCTGGCCTAGTTGACCAAGATTCAGCATCATCAACATTGTAGTCGGCATCCATAGATGATTCGTAGCTGTGTGAACTCATCTTGAGGCTGAAATCGATTTGAAACTTACAACTAAAGCTTAGTAGGTTAGTGAGAAACAAACAAAGACAATGAAAGAAATGACTTCCTGTTGATATAGAGTTGCGATCGAGTAGAATTTGATACTGAGAACTCAGGTCGCGATCGAGTGAAGCAAGCAAATGAGAGACAGGGTTGCAATAGAGTAGTTTCTGAGGTTCTGTTTTAGTTAATAACAGCTAGCAACAACGAAAGAGTTGAGAGCGTTTTTGGTAGTGAAGTAGAGAGATAAACAAGAGAGATGCTTTTGAAATCACAAGTGATGAAGAAAAGTGAAGAGTAGTGACACTTATCTCCCTTTGTGATTTGAATGAGTGGATGAGGTGTGTTGCTTTTAAACGGACGGATGGGATGCAATGCCCGTTATGATGTCGGCAAAGTGATAAGGTGACAAAGTATGGTGCTTTATGTCAGCATGATGGGGTTCCATCAAGTCACGCGCCTTGTGATCGAGTATGGGCTGTTGATCCTTTAATTTCGTGTCATGGGCTTTTTGGAGTTTCGGTGGAGATTGAAATCCAGTAGGCTTAATGGGACTGAGGTTTGTCATTGACGTTCTATGGACACCTTCACTCCTCCTTGCGATCTAGTAGAAAATTGTTATCCCGAAACTGCTAGATCGCACTCCTGAGCTTTCACTCCTACGTTGTGATCGAGTATTTGAAATTTTTTTGTAAAATTTTCATTTTAACACTCGATCACATCCTTGTTGATCACTCCAGCTGTTATTCATTTCCTGAGAAACAAAGACACAACCAAAACGAATCAAAAGTAACAAATAAATAAAAAGTATATACAGGGATAGTCATGGGACTTCCTCCCAAGTGAGCTTGTTTAGAGTCTCTACCTTGACTCCTCACACTAATCAAGTGGAGAAAATGTGACAGAGGGAACTTGAGAAGTCCTCCTCTTCACTGATATCATCATCATACTCAGCATCCTCCCTTGACAGTTGCACAGCTGAGTATTCAATTCTTCTTTCCTCATAGTAGGCTGCTTCCTCCTCTGGAGGATAGTCTTCCTCTTCTGACCAATCCCAAGTGATCTCCTTTCTTGAAATTGTGTCATGGTTGAGCTGGGGTTGAACCTCCTTTTGCATTCGACTTAGTTTGTCTCCAAGGTTTTCAACAGTGTAGCTGAGCTTCTAAATGGTTCTATTCTGGAGATCAGTCTTCCTTTTGAGTTCCAGCCAATCAAGTGAGGAGGGTATACTCGATCGAGTAGTCGAGTTTGATGTCGGAGTTTGAACCAAAATTTGCTCCTTCCCTCTTTTGATCTCAAGTCCTTCACTTGGAACAGCTCTCTGGATCTCTAAGGTTTTTCCTTCTGTTGGTGACCTTGTCGGAAATTTGTTGATGTCAAACTGTAACTTGACATGCCTCCCAAGGTTGAGATCAATCTTACCATATCTGACATCTATTACTGCTCCCACTGAGGCTAAGAAAGGTCTTCCTAAGATCAGAGGTACCTCAACTCCATCTACCATTACTGGCACTTTCTTTAGAATGCTGAAAGGTCTCCTCGAAATTCTATCAGCAAGGATCAAGGTGATGTCATAGGGCTTGTACTGAACAAATCCTAGCTTCCTTGCCATAGAGAGTAGCATTAAACTGACTGAGGCTCCTAGATCACATAGACAATTGCTGAAAGTTAATTGCCTAATCAAATATGGTAGAGTGAAAGATCCAGGATCTTCCAGCTTCTCTTGAATAATCCTCTCACTACCGGCTTGATGCATAATGACATCGTCTTCGTCATCTGAATCCTGATATATATTGAGCATTTCCAGTATCAGGTTTCTCACATCTTTGTGAGGGTCTGAAATCAACTTGAGGACTTCTACTAAGGGCATCACAGCTTCCATCTCATCAAGTTGTTTTTCTACCAGAGATTCATATCTGCTTTCCAAGCTTTCCTGAACGTCCATGGAAGAGCAAGTGAGGGTGATGGAGCTGGCTTGAATCGTTTTACCATCCTCTCGATTATAGCAGCCTTCTCCTCCAAATCAGACTGAGCCTGATAGAAAGGTTGAGCTGAATAATCGATCTCAGCAACAGAGACTTCAATCTGAGTGGAAGCCTTCCCTTCTTGAATTACACTGTCCTCAGTGTTTGATGTAGAGACATGTTGAGTTGGCAGCTCTCGCTCATGTCTGATAGTGATTGCGTGTGCAGTGGCATACTCCTTAGGGTTCTGGATTGCTTTTCCTGGAAGTTGGCCTGGGTTGTTTGTAACAGGTAGTGAAGTTGTGATGCCGTCCAGATATCGTACCCTTGTGTTCAATGATTCCAACCTGCTACTTAGTTCATTGAACTGTCTGTCAAATTTGTTGTTTAAGTCAACCAGCTTCTTAGCGGATTCCATTACCCTTGCGGCTTGGCCTTGCATGATCTGTTGGAGCATATTCTTTATGTCTGATTCTTGGGGTGCAGAGGCCTGATGTTGTTGTGGTGTGAAACCAGGTGGTGGTTGTTGCTGTTGATACCCTCCTTAGAACTGCTGCTTAGGAACGAACCCTTGGCTTTGGTTATAAGTAACAAACGGTTTGGGTTGGTTCTGCTGCTGCTGTTGAGGGTAAACTTGGTCCTGAGGATTGGCGACATTTGTGCTTCTGTATGACAGATTTGGGTTGGGCCTGTAATTCTTGTACCCTTTGTTGTAGCCGCCTTGGTTTTGAACATAACTGATTTCAGCGCCCTGATCATTCTCTCCCTCTTGGATTTGGAATACTTCGTCTTCATAGGCAAAGTGAACATGCTTCTGCTGCACTTGGAGGAGTTTGTCGATTTTGTCATGGAGAGCTTTAATCTCTCGGCGGTGCTTGTCATCAGATTCAGTACTGGTGCGAATGCTTTTGTCATAATCCTCGTTGTAATTGCCATCCGACTGAGCCAAGTTTTCAACTAGCTCCCATCCGTCTTCGACATCCTTGTTAAGGAAATTCCCGTTGGAGGCGGTGTCAAGGAGCATACATATCTTAGGCAGGACGCCTCTGTAAAGTGTGCTGAGAAGAGAAGCTTCCTTAAATCCGTGATGAGGGCATTTGGTTTGATAACCCTTAAAGCGCTCCCAAGCTTCACAGAAGCTTTCATTTTGCTTCTGAGTGAATCCGGATATCTCGTTCCGGAGTCTTGCAGTCCTGGAGTTGGAGAACAATTTTGCCAAGAAGGCCTTTTTGCAGTCATCCCAGGTCGTGATTGATCCCTGGGGTAGCGTCTTTTCCCACGGATGGGCTTTATCTCCAAGTGAAAACGGAAACAAGCGAAGCTTGAAACCATCTTCACTAACTCCATTGATTTTAGTAAGGCCATAGAGCCTTTCGAACTCGTCAAGATGATCTAGCGGATCCTCCATTGGCAGGCCATGAAACTTGTTCCCCTGAACCATTGCAATGAGACCGCTTTTGATCTCAAAGTTGTTGTTCTGTACTGGAGGTGGAACAATTCCATGACGCTGGTTGTGGTTGTGAGGGAAGTCACCAGCACCAATGTTGGTAGGTTGCTCTTGCTCATCTACAACGTCAGCCATTGTGTCGGTTTTTGTCTGTTCTCTTAGTTGGCGAGCAATACGGTCGATGTTATCGTTGAATAGGAGGTTCTGATTTCCTTGTGACCGTGTATGTATGCAACAGATAGCAGTCGGGCTATTAACAGACGAATCAGAGATGCGTCTGGAAAGCGGGTTGCAAGGTACCTGAAACACAAAGACAGAAAAGGCAAAATGTTAGTAACTTGTGTAACAAAAACGAACTTGATCTTAACGTTTCCAATGATCTCAAATATAGCAAACAAACACAATCCCCGACAACAGCGCCAAATTGATAGTAGGATTTTTCACAATTAATCCCTAAAACACTATCTTGTCGTTGTAGTATTTTAGGATGTCAATCCAATCCGGTGTGATGCAAACAGATGAGATATGATCAGAAAACTCTAAGTCAAGCCAAGCAGAAAGTTGGTTGGTTCTAAAAGTCCTAGTATGCAATAACATAAATGAAATGAAACTAAAAGCAGAAATGGCAATAGCAGGCAAGTGAATGACAAAGCAGAAATGATAACAGGCAATCAAATGGATAAACGATTCCTAAGGATGGGGTAATCGAATAGTGTGGTCTACTTAATCTATTCAGGCGGTTGACAAAACTTCACAGAAGCTATCTATCCCTACACAACAAGTTCAACGACAGATTAATTCACTCCCGTGATAGAAATCCTCAAGCAAAGCTAGACACTGACCTAAATCCCTTTAGCGATCTCTAACTAAGCAGGCATTATCGAATCAACATGTTAAAGTCAATACCCTCTCTACAGCCAATCCCTTGGGGTAGAGTCAGATATCTCTGGAATTAATAGGATCCAACGCCCATTAAACGCCTTTTGAGCATTGGACGTCTGGACTCATACTCCACATTAGCCAGTGAAACAAGCAATAAGCGCAACTAATCCAGAAGGGATTCTAGTATTCTAAACTCAATTACCTCAAACGACCAAGTAAACCACAACTATTCTATCCCATCCTCAGAAATATAGTTCACTACTCACACATAATCAAAGACAATAGCAAAGCAACGATTGAAAACATGATAGCAGAAATGACGAAAGACTTAAACGAAAACTGAATATCAAATACTTGAAGGTGAAAATACAAAGTCGCAGGAGAAACACTGCAGCTATCAAAGTTGCGAAAATGTAAAAGCGAGATAATAACGGATGCCCTAGGGAAAACCCTAAGAGGCAGTTTATATAAGCGAGAAATGAAACAAATAAGGAAACTAAATATAAAGTGAATCTTCACGTCATGACCCCGCGACCGAATGTGTCATTGGCATCTGACGGGCTGAAATGAGCTTCCCAGTGATCGAGTATGTCATTGATCAAACTGGGCTTCAGGGGCTCCGTCTTGCAATCGAGTGAGATACAGTGAAGTCGAGATTGAACGGTCTAGCGAACCTGTGATCGAATGCGATCGAGTGGATGTCATGAGGTGGTGATCGAGTGGTTTCTTCGGCTTCCCTTCTCTTCTTTGTTCTCAGCTTGTCTGGTTGAGTGCAGAACGAGCAGATAGGCCTTCTGGTGATCGAGTGGTGATCGAGTGGTTCTGATGGGGTGCTACCACTGGCTTTGCGATTGAGTGAAACTGAGGTGCTTGCTTCTCCGGGGTTACGATAGAGTGATTTGCCCTGGCAGGGCTCCGAGGCTGCGATAGAGTACTTTTGCTGAAGGCGTCATTGGGCATTCCGACTTCATGTTCTGTTTTTCCTCTTTTTGAACTCCAAAAGCATCAAAAGTACCTGAAAACAACCAAATATGCCATGCACATGCAATCCTAATGCAAAATCGTCCTAAGTATGTAAAACACACTAAAACGAGTCCTAATGAGATGATTTGTGGATGAAACAATGACAAAGTGGTGAAGAATGAATGCCTAAATCATGCAAATTATAGACATATCAATCTCCCATACCAAAGCATCCTCATCTCGAATCCCTACAATCCTCTCTTTATCTCCTTCACTTCCCTTTCTTATCAAAAACATTTCACAAATTTATTTGTTTCTTCCCTCATTGAATCTCCTAATCTATTGAATTTTGGTTTTGAATTTCTCCCACATTTGTTCTTGACGATGAATAGGCGCTCGCTTTTGTCAAAGATTCGGAACAAAGCTCTCTCCCCATCAAAGAGGTACCCAACACCTTCTTCGCATGCGGCAACTCGAGGACCTTCTGAACCATCACTCTTGGGGTCGAGTAGGAGACATCAAACAAGTTTCGAGATTGATCATAGTGAATCGAGCCAAGAGGAGGAAGTGATGGAAGAAGAAGAGACCTTCAGCTCTCCAGCTAGAAATACTCGATCCCGAAAGTCGAGTAAGTCTTCTACAAGAGTCAAGCTTAGTGACTTAAAACAAGCTCACTTGGGAGGAAGTCCCATGTCTATCCGTGTAAATAACTTTCTATTTTTCTTGTTATTTTTGATGTTTTTGTTTAAGTGTTTCAGGTTTGTTTTAGTGACCCTAAGGGAGTCAACGGTCGAGTACATTCAAATCAAGTCAAGAAATCTCAATTGTTGATCGAGTAGAATGAGGAGGAGTATTTTTAGCCGTTGGTTTGGATGACCAAATCAGAGGAGCATCACCACCGTTTGATCGAGTAACTTCTTGAGGTTCATTCTGGGCCGTTTGATCAAGCAATTAATGCTGGAGCGTTTCTCACCGTCCGATCGAGTGAAGAAACCAAAGAGTCCCTCTTCGTAGACACTGACGCCTCGTGACCCCCCCCCCCTCCATTGAAACGTTGCTGTCCCTTTGTCCTCTTGCCCCCCCCCCTCATAATCACTTTGGTCCCCCTATTGCGATTCCCGAACTCAACAACCTCATCTCTCCAACTCCCATCATTCTCGAATCCTTACAATTCTCTCTTTATCTCCTTCACTTCCCTTTCTTATCAAAAACTTTTTGCAATCCATTTGTTTCCTCCATCATTCAATCTCCTAACCTACGGAATTTTGGTTTTGAGTTTCTCTCATTTTGTTCTCAATAATGAACCGGAGCTCGATTTTGTCAAGGATTCGGAACAAAGCTCTCTCCCCATCGAAGAGGTACCCAACACCTTCTTCGCATGCAGCAGCTCGAGGACCTTCTGAACCGTCACCTTTGGGGTCGAGCAGGAGAGAACAAGCAAGTTTTGAGCTCGATGATAGTGAATCAAGCAAAGAGGAGGAAGTGATGCAGGAAGAGACCTTCAGCTCTCCAGCTGGAAATACTCGATCCCGAAGGTCGATTAAGTCCTCTAAAAGGGAATTCTCGAGGAACAAGGCAGATATCACTCAAGGGATGAAGCCCGTGGGGAGGAGGTTGGAGCTGGTAGATGAAGACTCCGAGGAAGATATGGCTTCACCAGAGGAAGATGATCAAACGGAGAAAGGAGGCGATGATGATATGGAATCGGAGAAGTGTGCACCTCGAAATAAGTACTACAAGCTGCTGAAGCGCAATGAGTTTTTAGGAACTCGATACCCTCATCCCGAGACCATGGAGAGACTCGACATCTATGATGATGTAGACTACATGTTTAAACAGTGCAGCCTGAATATTCACATGTTTCGGCCAATGGAGGGGTATGAGGAAGAGACCATTCAGTTTATTTCATCCGTGGAATTGCTCTTATATGGAGAGTCAGAGGACGATTAAATCAGGCCAGACGAATGTTTAGGATACTTGGAGTTCTGTGTGTATGACGTAGAGTATCGGCTTCCAATAGAGCATCTCGAGCTGATGTATGGATTTCCAAGCGGAAAAGACACAAGTCATCGTTTTGACAAGAGAGAGCTTCAGTCATTCTGGGCCACACTTGGTTCTAAGCATGGATTTTTATCCTCCAGGACCAAGAGCAACGAGATAAGGAGTCCGGTGGTTAGATACTTTCATAGGTCCTTGGCAAGTGCACTATTTGCAAGAGAGCAGAATGGAACCTTTGTCCTTGGAGAACTAGAGTTGATTGAGACAGCACTACAAGAGTTGCTTGGTTTAGCATCGAATGGTACAGTTCTAGCTGGAGATCAGACAAACACTTCGGTCTCATTCGACCTAATCGAGCACCTGCTGAGTTACAGAGGATGGGCTAAAGGACTTAAGAAATCAGGAAGAATGGTTGTGGAAGGAGTTGTAACACCAATTCTGAGAGCTTGCAATGTACCTCTACATTCAACGCTGATTCCTCCGAGATGGATTGATATGCAATACCTTATCAATTCCAAGAGTTTTTGGTCGCAGCAGAAGAATGGCCTATATAAGTATAGGTTTAATCACCCCACAGTAGGAGAATCCATTTTTCTCCTCCCAAACCCTGCTTCCACTTCGATTAGAGATGGTGGCAATATTGAGTTTTGCCCACCAATGGAGAACCTCTATATTTCGGGAGATGAAGCTGTGCCGATGGAAGGAGTGAATGATGATGAGGCTCCAATCCATCATTCTAATAATGAAGAAGAACTTATGGACGAGTCTTACGCTACACAACAGTTTTACTTTGAGGAGTACTCAACACCAAGGCAAACTAAAGACTCAAAGGAGATTCACAAGCGCCTTGGTTTCCTCCAAAGCTGGTGTAATTTCCAGGACATGGCTCTCATATCACTCAACAAGAAGTTTAACAATCTACAACTCAAGATCAGCTGTTCTTCCACAACTACATGTGGAGAGTCCAGAACCCTAAGGACTATGCTACTGCTAATGCTATCACCATCCACCAAGAAGATGAGTCTCCACCAAGTCATCAGACTCTCAATACTGAGGACGGTATGATTCAAGAGAGGGGGGGATTCAACTCAAATTGCTGCATCTGCCACCCAGCAATTCATCTGGACTATAGAGCACACACCTTTGCTGAACACTTACCATTCTCGAAAAAAGCTCAAGAAAGAGCAAAATCAAGAGATGATTAGCAGTGCCTCCACTCAAGAAACATACAAGAAGAAAGTCATCCAATAAAAGCTTGATGATCCCGGTTCATTCACCCTGCCATGCTCTCTACGACCATTGACATTCAACAGGTGCCTTTGTGATCTGGGAGCATCTGTTAGCTTTATGCCTCTCTCTACAGCTAAAAGGCTAGGGATCATGGAATTCAAGTTCTGCAACTTAGCCTTACTCTTAGCTGATGGTTCTGTTGCACATCCTCATGGTCTAGTAGAAAATCTGCTTGTTAAGATTGTAAATATTGAGATACCTACAGACTTTGTGGTATTGGACGTAGATGAAGAAGGCAAGGATCCCTTGATCCTAGGCAGACCATTCTTAGCTTCAGGTGGAGCAGTCATAGATGTTAGGAATGGAAAAATTAATCTGAACCTTGAAAAAGGTATCAAGATGAAGTTTGACATCAGAGAAGCTTCAAAGAAATCAACAACAGGAGGTCAGATTTTTGGAATTAAAGATATGGATGTTGATGAAGAAACAGAAGCTGAAACCTCACCAAAAGTCAATTATACTTCTCAACTTAGCAAGCTTAAGAGAACTTTTGACCCCAAGAAGAGAGCTACAGATAGGCTATTTCAGACTGAAGATCCTATAGAAGATGACTGGTATGAGATGAAAAAAAAATTTAAAGGGCAAAGCACAGTCATAGAGGGATTATCTTCAAGGGTGATGAAGCTGAAGGATCAACTTTGGATGTTTGAAAAAAGAGTTAAAAAGTTTTCAGATGGTATTGACCAAGAGAAGATGGAAACTGCACTAGCTATCAAGGAGGACGAAAATCTCACAACAGAATGGTTTGCACCATAAAATCTCACAACAGAAAGGAGTTCACTTAGAGGAAAGAAGCCTAGAGAGCAAGTTGTTGAGTGAGGAGGAAATTCCTTTTCCAATTTATTCTCCAGGAGTGCCTAAACAGCCCACCAACCCCTCTGCTGAAGAAGAACACTTGACACTTGATTCTGTTACTGAAGAACTTCTGGAACTCATGATAGAATACAAAGCTCAAGAGGATACCATTGGGGAGCTAATTTACAAAATGGAAGGACTGAACCATGCAATCTTGGAACTTCAAGAAATGATTAAAGGCTACCCCAGTTTTGAATTTGAGGATTGGGCAAAAAAGCTTGGTTCAGAAGAAGAAGACTACTCTGCTGATCAGAAAGAAGCTTATTTTGAAGAAAAATCAAATGAGTACTCATCCTACCATGTCTCAAGAGAGGATGCAGAGTATGATTCAAGCATTGAAAATTCAACCATTAAAGATGAGGACTTCTCTGTTCCTCTCTTCAACCTCTTTTCTGACTAAGCACTGTAAGAGTCAAGCTTAGTGACTTAAAACAAGCTCACTTGGGAGGAAGTCCCATGTCTATCCGTGTAAATAACTTTCTATTTTTCTTGTTATTTTTGATGTTTTTGTTTAAGTGTTTCAGGTTTGTTTTAGTGACCCTAAGGGAGTCAACGGTCGAGTACATTCAAATCAAGTCAAGAAAATCTCAACTGTTGATCGAGTAGAATGAGGAGGAGTATTTTTAGCCGTTGGTTTGGATGACCAAATCAGAGGAGCATCACCACCGTTTGATCGAGTAACTTCTTGAGGTTCATTCTGAGCCGTTTGATCAAGCAATTAAAGCTGGAGCGTTTCTCACCGTCCGATCGAGTGAAGAAACCAAAGAGACCCTCTTCTTAAACACCGACGCCTCGTGACCCCCCTCCATTGAAACGCTGTTGTCCCTTTGTCCTCTTCCCCCCCCCCCCTCATAATCACTTTGGTCCCCCTATTGCGATTCCCGAACTCAACAACCTCATCTCTCCAACTCCCATCATTCTCGAATCCTTACAATTCTCTCTTTATCTCCTTCACTTCCCTTTCATATCAAAAACTTTTTGCAATCCATTTGTTTCCTCCATCATTCAATCTCCTAACCTACGAAATTTTGTTTTTGAGTTTCTCTCACTTTTGTTCTCAATAATGAACAGGAGCTCGCTTTTGTTAAGGATTCGGAACAAAGCTCTCTCCCCACCGAAGAGGTACCCAACACCTTCTTCGCATGTAGCAGCTCGAGGACCTTCTGAACCGTCACCTTTGGGGTCGAGCAGGAGAGAACAAGCAAGTTTTGAGCTCGATGATAGTGAATCAAGCAAAGAGGAGGAAGTGATGCAGGAAGAGACCTTCAGCTCTCTAGCTGGAAATACTCGATCCCGAAGGTCGATTAAGTCCTCTGCAAGGGAATTCTCGAGAAACAAGGCTGATATCACTCAAGGGAAGAAGCCCGTGGGGAGGAGGTTGGAGCTGGTAGATGAAGACTCCGAGGAAGAAATGGCTTCGTCAAAGGAAGATGATCAAACAGAGAAAGGAGGAGATGATGATTTGGAATCGGAGAAGTGTGCAACTCGAAACTAGTACTACAAGCTGCTGAAGCGCAATGAGTTTTTAGGAACTCAGTACCCTCATCCCGAGACCATGGAGAGACTCGGCATCTATGATGATGTAGACTACATGTTTAAGCAGTGCAGCCTGAATATTCACATGTTTCGACCAATGGAGGGGTATGAGGAAGAGACCATTCAATTTCTTTCATCTGTGCAATTGCTCTTATATGGAGAGCCAGAGGACGATGAAATCAGGCCAGACGGAAGTTTGGGATACCTGGAGTTCTGTGTGTATGATGTAGAGTATCGGCTTCCAATAGAGCATCTCGACCTGATGTATGGATTTCCAAACGGAAAAGACACAAGTCATCGTTTTGACAAGAGAGAGCTCAGTCATTCTGAGCCACACTTGGTTCTAAGCATGGATTTTCGTCCTCAAGGACCAAGAGCAACGAGATAAGGAGTCCGGTGGTTAGATACTTTCATTGGTCCTTGGTAAGTACTCTATTTGCAAGAGAGCGGACTGGAACCTTTGTCAATGGGGAACTAGAAGTGATGGAGAGAGCACTCCAAGACTTGCTTGGTTTAGCATGCAATGTACCTCTACATTCAACGCTGATTCCTCCAAGATGGATTGATATGCAACACCTTATCAATTCCAAGAGTTTTTGGTCGCAGTAGAAGAATGGCCTATATAAATATAGGTTCGATTACCCCACAATAGGACAATCCATTTCTCTACTCCCAAACCCCGTTTCCACTTCAATCAGTGATGGTCGCAACATTGAGTTTTGCCCACCAATGGAGAACCTCTATATTTCAGGTGATGAAGCTGTGCCAATGGAAGGAGTGAATGATGATGAGGCTCCAATCCATCATTCTGATAATGAGGCAGAACCTATGGACGAGTCTTACGCTACACAACACTTTTACTTCGAGGAGTACTCAGCACCAAGGCAAAGTAAAGAGTCAAAAGTGATTCACAAGCGCCTTGGTTTCCTCCAAAGCTGGTGTAAGTTGCAGGACAAGGCTATCGCGGCACTCAACAAGAAGTTTAACAATCTCCAACTCAAAATCAGCTGTTCTTCCACAACTACAGCAATGCCACAGAACATGCCTTTTGGGAGAAGTGGATCCACTCGTCACGAACCTATACATTTCGATCCGCCTTCGCCATCAAGACAGTCTTTATATTAGCCGAGGAACCACCATGCTGCACCTTCACCACCAAGGCAATCATCCTTCAAACCTAGAGAAAAGGAAAAGAGGAGCAAGATGAAAAAGCGAAGAAGAACAAGGAAATCAGACGCTGGAGCAAGCCACTCTACTGCACCACCTAAGGAGCCACTCGATCAACAACCCGAGCAAAGGGTCGAGCATCCAGCTAATCCAAGTTCAGCACAACCTGTTCCTTGGAGTTACACGAAGGAGAGTATGGACGAATTCGTCTCCTCCTACTTCACCTGAAAAACTGAGGTAACACCACCTCTCCATTGTATATACCATATCATCGTTTTCATTTTTATTTTTCTTTGTGTGTTTTGTGCTTTGGTCTTGAATTCTATTTCAGATTTTTATTACACAAGGGACTGTGTAATTTAAGTTTGGGGAAGGGTTCAAGACATGTTTAACATTGTGTTCTCTTTTCTTATTTCAAATTTTGCATCATCTAAGGCATAGAAAAACAATAAAAATTTGAAAAATGTTTAGAAAATTATTTCACAAAAAAAAGAGTGTCATGTAGATTGCATATCATTTTAGGATTGTATATAGAGTGTTTGTATTTAGGATTGCTCATTTGCATAAGGGATGATGATGATTTCAAACTGATAAGCATGTTTTGATTCAATGAAGTAAGTTCAATGCCCAGGTTGTTAGTTCTCTGTTGCATAACCGATTGTATCTCTGAAATAAGACCGCACCCTGCTTTGAATTTGTAACTTGACTTTACTACTTTGATCGAAACTCGCTTATCTGATGCCATTCCCTATCTATTAGAACCTGAACTGAATTTGAAATTATCATGTCTATGCATTGTTTATGAACTCATGGCTACCATATACATACTTGGATCATCTAATTCATTTCATCACCCTCTGTTAGTCCAAGTAGTTGTCTCCCATTTTTAGAGCAGTTTCCCATACCCTTAGCCTAGCCTTATTTCAAGCCAAAGATCATTTGTGTGTGATTGTGAGGTCTTTTCGATTGAGCTTGGTATAACGTGTTAGGTATGAGCCGACAAGAGCTGTCTTTCATGTAGACCTAGCCCACGCTTTTTGGGGTAGTTAGGACTAGGTGGAGACTTGTATATGGGATTGGGATTGTGTATGAAATGAGTGGGAATGAGAGTGAGAATGAAAAGAAAATAAAAAAAAGAAGAGTAAGAGTTTAGATTTCTAAGGGGGATACAAAAGTGTTAAGTCTAGTAAAGGGTTTGGAATTCAAAGAAGTTAGGCATTGTGATTCAAAGAAAAGGGTAAAACGCCCTATGTGCTAAGAATAAAAGAAAAGCCTTAAGTTTGTCAAAGTATAAAACCAAACCCGCTAGACTCTTAAATCATTTCAAGAGAACCCCTTAGAACATGAACCAAAAAGAGAGAAAGATTTTGAAAAAGGGAAGAGTTAGGACATCTATGGGAATGGGATCATCTTCTGAGCTATCATACTATATCATTGGGTAGATCGGAGTGTGTTCTTGTATGTGTCCGTTGGCTTTTACCTTTACCATTCTACTGAAGCTCAATCTTTTCTCTGAGAGTCCCCTGTTACTCGACCAAACCATTAGAGGGACCATTTTTGTCTCTTAGCCTAAGCCCGAAACCAAGTGAGTTCATAACCATTGCATTGCTTGATCCACTGTTCGTGCTTAATGAATGTTAAAGGGAATTGGTTGATGTGAATGCTTGAATAGATTAAGGCAAGTTGTTAGGTTGCATTGTGACGAGTATGGCTAACGTTTTTGAGTAAGGACATTGAGCTTACCCATTTTATAGGCATGCTTCGGTTTTTGAATCCCCACCTTCAAACCTCTCCTTCAACTTAAGATTTTTGGTTTGCTTGAGGGCAAGCAAGAGATAAGTTTGGGGGAGTTGATAACACTGTATTTTACTCATTTTAGGTGTATGTTTATCATCATTTAGCTCTACATTTGCTCATTGTATCATATCATTTTGCACCATTTTAGCCTGTTTTGCATACTTAGGCATCTAGGATCATCTTGCATTCGCATTGCATGTTTTGGTTTGTTTTCAGGTGCAAAAGGAGCTTAAAAGGACTCTACTCGATCCATTCACTCGATCCGGGCAGCTACAGAAGAGGCATCTTCCTACTCGACCTCTCTACTCGATCCAGGATGCTACAAAGGAGGCTGCAGTTTACTCGACCCTCCTACTTGATCAAGGCAACCTCAGATGAAGCAGAAGATTCATCCACTTGCGCGCCCCTCCTACTCGATCCATTTACTCGACCAAGGGTGACCATCTCTACAAGACTTGTTGAGCTATCAAAGCGTCTTCGGATCCTCCTCATTCCCCACTCATCCAGACATCTGAGCATACAGATAGGAGAGGATGAAGCATCTACTCGACCAATTAATCACTCGGAGCATAGACGCAAAGGCGCAGACTTTGCAGCACCCTCTTTACTTGATCCCCAAGGTCGAGTATTCGCCCAAACCGCCTCAAATCTCTTATCTTCTAGTGAATCTAGGGTTTCCAAAATTTTAGTATAAATAGATCATTTGGGGTTTGTCCAAAGGATCCAGACTTTATCTTTCAGTTTTTCTTTGTGTTTATGAATCTTGAAACTTTAATTACTCTTAATCTAATTCGTTTTTGCATGGATTGTTTAAGTAAAGTTGTTTAACTTGTTTAGATCTACATTTTGGTATGATTTTAGTAATTTCTGGGTTTGTGTTCTTGAGAATGTTGCTTGAGTAGTGATTAGGGTTCTTGAGGATGGATTAGATTAGTGTAATCTCTAGGTTAGTTAGGTGGTTAGTGTTTAGGTTTATACCCTTCTGGATTCGCTCAGCCCCTATGCGGTTTTCGCTGGCTAATGTGGAGATTCGATCATAAACGTCCAGCGTCCAAAAGACGTTCAAATGGATGTCTGACCTACAAATTCCAGAGATATGTAGACTCGACCAAGGGATTGGCTTGTCTGCCTATTGGCTTTGGTAGATTATTTCTTAAACCCTGCTCTGCTATGTTTCATCAACGAGAGTTGAGATTAGGAAGTGGTAGAGTTATGGGGGTCTCTGTCACGAGAGTGGATTGACCCAGTTTTTGAATCTATCGTCATGGGTATCTACCTTTTGCATATTACCCATTTGATGAACCGAGTTGCCCTTTTCAATGAATCCATCCTTAGAACTTCTATTAGATTGATTTTCATCCCCTGTTGATTGCACTTTTATTTACCTGTTACTTGAATCCTCTATTTTCATCCCCTGTTGATTGCATTTTAGTTCTTAATTTTGTCACATGTTGGTCCTACTCGACCCAATGATCGAGTAGGGCTTTTAAGTTCTCATTTTAACTTGTTTGAATCCTGACCTAGGATTGTTACTAGATACCCACCATCATTATAATCTGGCTTGACTTAGTTGTTTTTGTACACATCTTGAGTGCTAGCAATACAGTGGACTGGATTGACACCCTCTATAACTGCATCGACATGTTTGTGTTTTAGAGGAATTGAACTAAACTCACACAGCATTCAGCACATAAGTAGGCGTAAAAACCTGCTTCCAAGCAATTTTTTCTTGGTTTTAGCCTCTTTTAGGAAAAAACTGGGTATAAGTATTGACTAAAACACTCCTAATCTATCTTTAACTCTTATAATTAGTCAAAGGCTTTGGATTGTGACACATTTTGACCATAAAAATACTAACAAAACTGTTTACTGCTTCTAAGCAAATTTTTGTTGGTTTTAGCCTCTTTTGGGAGAAAATGGGTATAAGTATTGTCTCTAACTCCTAATCAAACTTTAACTCTTATAATAAGTCAAATGCATTGGATTGTGACACATTTTGACAATAAAAATACTAACAAAACTGTTTACTGCTTCTAAGCAAATTTTTGTTGGTTTTAGCCTCTTTAGGGAGAAAATGGGTATAAGTATTGTCTAAACACTTCTAATCTATCTCTAACTCTTATAATTAGTCAAATGCATTGGATTGTGACACAGTTTGACCATAGATATAACTAACAAATATATTGAGTGCTTCTAAACAAATTTTTGTTGGTTTTCGCCTCTTTTGGGAGAAAATGGGTATAAGTGTTGTCTAAACACTCATAATTCATCTCTAACACATTCTGACACATTTTGACACATTTTAATCAAACTTTAACTCTTATAATAAGTCCAATGCATTGGATTGTGACACATTTTGACAATAAAAATACTAACAAAACTGTTTACTGCTTGAGTCGCCACACAGATGCTAAANNNNTATAAGTGTGTTCTACACACTTCTAATCCATCTTTAACTCTTATAATTAGTCAAATATATTGGATTGTGACACATTTTGACCATAAAACCACTAACAAAACTGCTTACTGCTTATAAGCAATGTTTTGTTGGTTTAAACCTCTTTTGGGAGAAAATAGGTGTAAGTGTTGTATGAACTCTCCTAATCCATCTCTAACCCTTATAATTAGTCAAATGCATTGGATTGTGACGCTTTTTGACCATAGAAAAACTAACAAAGCCATTTACAGATTCTAAGCAATTTTTTGTTGGTTTTATCCTCTTTTGATAGAAACTTGATATAAGTGTTGTCTAAACACTTCTTATTCATCTTTAACTCTTATAATTAGTCAAATGCATTGGATTGTAACACATTTTGACCATAAAAACAGTAACAAAACTGTTTACTGCTTCTAAGCAATTTTTTGTTGGTTTTAGCCTATTTTTGGAGAACATGGGTATAAATATTATCTAAACGCTCCTAATCCATCTCTAACTCTTATAATTAGTCAAATGCATTGGATTGTGACAAAATTTGACAATAGAAACACTAACAAAGTTATTTACTAATTCTAAACAATTTTTTTTGTTGGTTTTAGCCTCTTTTGGTAGAAAATGGGTATAAGTGTTGTCTAAACACTCCTAATCCATCTCTAACTCTTAGAATTAGTCAATGGCTTTGGATTGTGACACATTTTGACCATAGAAACACTAACAAAGCTATTTACTGTTTCTAAGCAATTTTTGTTGGTTTTAGCCTCTTTTAGGAGAACATGAGTATAAGTGTTGTCTAAACACTTCTTATCCATCTTTAACTCTTATAATTAGTCAAATGCATTGGATTGTGACACATTTTGACCATAAAACACTAACATAATTGTTTACTGCTTTTAAGCAAGTTTTTGTTGGTTTAAGCCTCTTTTGGGGGAAAATGAGTATCAGTGTTGTCTAAACACTCTTAATCCATCTCTAACTCTTATAATTAGTCAAATGCATTGGATTGTGACACATTTTGACCATAGAAAAACAAACAAAGCCATTTACTGATTCTAAGCAATTTTTTGTTGGTTTTATCCTCTTTTGAGAGAAACATGATATAAGTGTTGTCTAAACACTTCTTATCCATCTTTAACTCTTATAATTAGTCAAATGCATTGGATTGTCACACATTTTGACCACAAAAACACTAACAAAACTGTTGACTGCTTCTAAGGAATTGTTTGTTGGTTTTAACCCGTTTTGGGAGAAAATGGGTATAAGTATTACCTAAACACTCCTAATCTATCTCTAACTCTTATAATTAGTCAAATGTATTCGATTGTGACAAATTTTGACAATAGAAACACTAACAAAGCTATTTACTCCTTCTAAGCAATATTTTGTTGGTTTTACCCTCTTTTGGTAGAAAATGGGTGTAAGTGTTGTCTTAACACTCCTAATCCATCTCTAACTCTTATAATTAGTCATAGGCTTTGGATTGTGATACATTTTGACCATAGAATTACTAACAAAGCTATTTACTGATTCTAAGCAATTTTTTGTTGGTTTTAGCCTCTTTTGGGAGAAAATGGGTATAAGTGTTATCTAAACACTCATAATCCATCTTTAACTCTTATAATTAGTCAAAGCCAAATGAGTTAATTGATGATGCATCGCTTGAATCATGTTCTTAAACTAATGAATGTTAAAAGGATTGGTAGATTTGAAAGTATGTGTAGGATCGAGTATAAGAGTGGGATTGAACTATAATAAGGCATGGCTAACATTTTTGAGTAGAGTTCGATAATATCGCATCCTAGAACTGCCAACTTGGACATTGATTTTATCTGATTTATATGATGTTTTGGTTCTGAATCTCCACCTTCAAACCTCTCCTTCAGCTTATGTCTACTTGTTTGTTTGAGGGCAAGCAAAGACTAAGTTTGGGGAAGTTGATATGTCTATAATTTGCATGTTTTACACATCCTTTTATCACCATTTTGAGTCTAGTTTCATCCATCTGTCATAACATTCACCATCATTTTTGTACATTTTGCATCTTTAGTCGAGTCTAGGACTAGTCTTGCATACATTCTGCATTCTGGAGTTGTTTCAGGTGTTTTGGAGCTATTGGTGCTCAGAAAGAGGAAAAACAGAACAGAAAGTCACACTTCCACCAACATACTCGATCACCAGTAGCAGAGAGGGAAGTAGTCAGCTCAACAGTCCATCTAGACACTTCTACTCGATCGTAGAGGAGACCAGGCAGTCCATTTTGCCAGATATACTCGATCACAGAGGAGAGGAGGCAGTGCATTCTGCAATTCTACTCTTTCGCAGAGGCGACCAAGCAGTCCACTTTGCTAGTCCACCAGTTATACTCGATCACAAAGGAGAAGAACGAGTCCATCCTGACAGCTGACCCACTTACTAGATCACAGAGTCCAAGAAGCAGCCAAGACCATTCCGTCAACCAACCTACTCGACCCTCTGATGAATCCGCACTCAACCAGACAACCTGAGCATCAGAAAGAGAAGAGAAGAGAATGCCCATTCGAAGCCCATTCGAAGCCCATTCGAAGCCCATCAGGAAGCCCACTTTGAGCCGACACTCTTGATCACGCTGTCCATGGGCCGTTAAGTGGGCTCGAAGCCCGCTTTCTTATCTTAGTATAAATAAGTCTCTAAGGGTTTCGCCCTGAGACATGCACTTTTAGAGACACGAATTTCGCACTATTATTCAGCAGCCGCTTTTCATTCCTACAACTTTGTATTTCGATTTTTCTTCTAAGTTATTCAGATTTTGCTTTCATTTGCTTGTTCATCTTTGTTTCATTCCCTTAATATTTTTAGTATGCAATCTTCAATCGTTTCTATGTTATTGTTTTTAAGCATGTTGTCTGAGTAGTGATTAGGATTTCTGAGGATGGGATAGAGTAGTTGTGGAACCCCTGGTCGAATATGTTGGTTAAGTGTAGATTTATTGAATCTCTTCTGGATTAGTTGTGTTTACTGCTTATTCCTTTCTGATCAACTGGAATCCGATCCCAAACGTTCCAGCGCCCAGAAGGCGTTTAATGGAATTTTGGATCTACTAATTTTAGTGATAATCGTCTCTATCCCAAAGGATTGACCGTTTAGAGCGGTTATTGGCTTTAACAGTCGGTTCTTATTGCCTGCTAAGTTTGAGATCGCTAATGGGAATTAGGTCAATGTCTAGCTATGGTTGAGGATTTCTATCACGGGAGTGAATTAATCTATTGTTGAACCTGTTGTATAGGGATAGCTTAATTGAGATTTGTTAACCAACTGAATTGATTAGGGAGACCACCCTATTTGATTACCCCATCCTTAGGAATTTCTCATCCATTTGATTTCTCTGTTTACTTACATGCTTCATTCACTTGTTATTGAATTTTAGTATTTTTCTGTTTTCAATCATTCTACTCGATCACACTAGTCTACTAACAGTGAGACTGCGTGATAGACTAAACTGGTCCATTTCTGCATTTTCACTCTCTATCATCCTGTTGTACTCGATCACAGGGTCCCTTCTGGTAGTCGACCTTGCGATCGAGTATATCAGTCATTTCTGTGATTTTTTACTGTTTTCTGCATCAACACTAGGACTGTTAGAAAACCAACCAAATTCTGCTTGGCTTGACTTAGCAACTTCTGATCATATCTCATCTGTCTGCATCACACCCATTTGGATTGGCACCTAAAATACTACAACGACAGGATAGTGTTTTAGGATTAATTGACCGTAAAAACTTATTATCCACTACGTATTTGGTATGGATTCCCAATTGTGGATATACTTAACTTTGTGGATAACTCACTTTATGCCCTCTTTACCTTGTAGGATGATAAAAAAGAAGATGATCAAAAAGACAATGATCATAAAGAAGATGATGAAATTGAAAACGATGATGAAGAGGTAGAATTTCCTGCTGCTCATTTGGAATGGTGGTTTATTTATGGCGTTCTCAAAATATTAAATTTCATTTATAACATCTTAGGATGTTCCCGCCAATAGTGGAGCTTATGTTGAAGTCAGTGATTCATCACCTGCAAGGGAACGGTCGCCAACTGTTTTCACTGATACAGAAGCCCAACTTGTTTTGTTTTTGCAAAAAAAAAAACAAATGCTCCCCCACGGATCAAATTGATTTGTTTCCCATTTTGGACTAAAAAAAATTCTAAGATTTCATTGACAACCTCCGGAAGGAGCCACATAAGTAATTTGATTACCCTTTTTACTTTTCTCTATTTTTGATGCTTTATAGACAAACTAAAATTACTTAATAATTTCAGGGAAAAGATCACTCGTGGTGATATTGTGATATCCCACAGATTCCTGCTCCAGCTTGCACAGCCGACCAGTTGGGTTGATACCATGGTAAAACAAACTCCCATTAACTCATTTTAGTTCATGTGGATCAATATGCTAATTACATGGAGGTACTAGGAAGTTTCCTTAATGAAAGGCACAGATTGACACTCTGTAAAGAATGCGCAGTAATTATCAAACCTTGGTTGGACAATTATCTACAAGGGAAATACCGTTCCTTTCAATCTGCAAAAAATAAGTTGCGTGTCCAATGGAATAACCAGTTCAAGCGGACCATTCCTGGTTCTCCATTAGTTTGGTTAGAAGAAATTGACCTCATCTTGATGCCAATGATTTGGAAAAACCAGCATTGGGTCGGGCTGGCAATCAATTTAGGGAATTGGTGTGTTGACATACTTGATCCAAACTACCACCTAAACGATGATCGACAAGTCGAGGAGTTCATTGCACCTATTGTGGTTCAAATCTCGTACATAATTAACAAATTCTGTCAGCCTCGTATGTCTCAAGTTCATGGATTGGCTCCTTTCAGTTGGACAAGGATCAAAGGGATTTATGTCAACGAGAGGTCTGGGGATTGTGGACGGGTCTCAATGAAGCTCATCAAAATTTATGCAACTGATGGAAATGTAGAGAAAATGGCCCTTATCACAGATGAAATTGTCAATGAATTCAGGGGTCAGTACGCTATAGATCTTTTTCAAGAACTTGTCGCACCACTTCACCAATCTGAGTCACCAAACAGATGCTCCATTTGAGTTTCATGAGTCACAAACTCTTATCATTAGTCAAATGCATTGGATTGTGAATATTTTGCCATAAAAACACTATCAAAACTGTTAACTGTTTCTAAGCAATTTTTTTGTTGGTATTAGCCTCTTTTGGGAAAAAATGGGTATAAGTGTTGTCTAAACACTCCTAATCCATCCCAAACTCTTATCAGTAGTCAAATGCATTGGATTGTAACACATTTTGACCATAGAAACACAAACAAAGCTATTTACTGCTTCTAAGCAAATTTTGTTGGTTTTAGCCTCTTTTGGGAGAAAATGGGTATAAGTGTTTTCTAAACATTCCTAATCCATCTCTAACTCTTATACTTAGTCAAAGGCTTTGGATTGTGACACATTTTTACCATAGAAACACTAACAAAGCTATTTACTGCTTCTAAGCAATGTTTTGTTGGTTTTAGCCTCTTTTGGGAGAAAATGGGTATAAGTATTGTCTAACCACTCCTATTCCATCTCTAACTCTTATAATTAGTCAAATGCATTGGATTCTTACACATTTTGACCATAAAAACACTAACAAAGCTATTTACTGCTTCTAAGCAATGTTTTGTTGGTTTTAGCCTCTTTTGGGAGAAAATGGGTATAAGTATTGTCTAAACACTCCTAATCGATCTCTAACTCTTATAATTAGTTAAAGGCTTTGGATTGTGACACATTTTTACCATAGAAACACTAATAAAGCTATTTACTGCTTTTAAGTTAATTTTTGTTGGTTTTAGCCTCTTCTGGGAGAAAATGGGTATAAGTGTTGTCCAAACACTCCTTATCTATCTTTATCTCTTATAATTAGTCAAATGCATTGGATTGTGACACATTTTTACCATAAAAACACTAACAAAGCTATTACTACTTCTAAGCAATTTTTTGTTGGTTTTAGCCTCTTTTGGGACAAAATGGGTATAAGTGTTGTCTAAACACTCCTAATCCATCTTTAACTGATAGAATTAGTCAAATACATTGGATCGTGATACATTTTGACCATGGAAACACTAACAAACCTATTTACTGCTTCTGAGCAATTTTTTAATTGTTTTAGCCTATTTTAGGAGAAAATAGGTATAAGTGTTGTCTAAACACTCCTAATCCATCTATAACTCTTATAATTTGTCAAATGCTTTGGATTGTGACACATTTTGACCATAGAAACACTAAGAAAGCTATTTATTGCTTTTGAACAAATCTTTGCTGATTTTAGTCTCTTTTAGGAGAAAATGGGTATAAGTATATGTGAGAGTCAAAACTCGCACAATAGAAATTGTTTTAAGGGTTTCTTCAAAGAACGAATCTTTGCGAGATTCTCAAAGAACAACAGAATTCTCAATTACCGCGGACGGTGTTCTTGATTGTATTAATGAAAAAGTAAGGATTTGATCGTACAAGTGTTTTAGAATATGAAAATAAGTGTTTTTGCATTCAAAGTCAGAGCGTTTTTGATAGCCTGAAGTTGAAAGCGTTTTTGTGCGTGTTATCTCTTTTTTCCTTAGAAGTTCTTTATATAGGGCTTTAACATATCGCTTCCCCGATATTCTCGGAAGATTTCTCCTTATCTTTAAAGCTGGCGAAGGAGATTTATCTTTATCTTCCGAAGATTCTGGAAACCCCTAGATTTGGTGATATTCTCGGAGATTCTCTAATCTCTTCCGGGTTTTTCGGAGATGGTATGTTTGATCTCATATTGGTTAAGTCATATCTTGAAGGTTTTGTCCCGATCCGACGTTCCTCCGAGCCGGGATGAGCTGGCCCTCAGGTTATGGTTGAGTGACTCGGACCTTAATAGTTGAATGATGTGCTCCCGAGGCGTCTTAATATCTGCCTCAGGATGATTTTCCAGATTTCCATCCGGGGCGCTTCAAGATCAGGTCGGGGAACTCTTTGTGGTGATGTTCCGAGGCGTTCTTGGCGTTGCCTCGGGATAATCTTTTGACGTGATCCCCGAGGTGTTTTGGAGCCTGGCTCGGGGTGGTTCTTCGACAAGATCACCGAAGCGTTAATCATGGTCGGCTCGGTTTTCTAGGTGGAATCCGACCCCAACAGTATTGTCTAAACACTCTTAATCCCTCTCTAACTCTTAAATTTAGTCAAAGGCTTTGGATTGTGACTCATTTTGACCATAAGAACACTAACAAAGCTATTTACTGCTTCAAGCAATTTTTTGTTGGTTTTAGCCTGTTTTAAGAGAAAATGGGTATATGTGTTGTCTAAACACTCCTAATCCATCTCTAACTCTTATAATTAGTCAAATGCATTGGATTGTGACACATTTTGACCATAAAAACACTAACAAAGTTGTCTACTGTTTCAAAACAATTTTTGTTTGTTTTAGCCTCTTTTGGGAGAAAATGGGTATAACTGTTGTCTAAACACTCCTAATCCATCTCTAACTCTTATAATTAGTCAAATGCATTGGGTTCTGAAACATTTTGACCATAAAAACACTAACAAAACTGTTTACTGCTTCTAAGCAATTTTTTGTTGGTTTTAGCCTCTTTTGGGAGAAAATGGGTATAAGTATTGTCTAAACACTCCTAATCCTTCTCTAACTCTTATAATTAGTCAAATGCATTGGATTCTTACACATTTTGACCATAAAAAAACTAACAAAACTGTTTAGTAGTTCTAAGCAATTTTATGTTGGTTTTAGCCTCTTTTGAGAGAAAATGGGTATAAGTGTTGTCTAAACACTCCTAATCCATCTCTAACTCTTATAATTAGTCAAATGCATTGAATTTTGACACATTTTGACCATAAAAACACTAACAAAACTGTTTACTGCTTTTAAGCAATTTTTTGTTGGTTTTAATCTGTTTTAGGAGAAAATGGGTATAAGTGTTGTCTAAACAGTCCTAATCCATCTCTAATTCTTATAATTAGTCAAAGGCTTTGGATTGTGACATATTTTGACCATAGAAACACTAACAAAACTATTTACTGGTTCTAAACAATTTTTTGTTGGTTTTCGCCTCTTTTGGGAGAAAATGGGTATAAGTATTGTCTTAACACTCCTAATCCATCTCTAACTCTTATAATATACAAATGCATTGGATTGTGACACATTTTGCCATAAAAACACTATCGAAACTGGTTACTGTTTCTAAGCAATATTTTGTTGGTTCTAGCTTCTTTTGGGAGAAAATGGGTATAAGTGTTGTCGAAACACTCCAAATCCATCTCAAACTCTTATCATTAGTCAAATGCATTGGATTGTGACACATTTTGACCATAAAAACACTATCAAAACTGTTTACTGTTTCGAAACAATTTTTTGTTGGTTTTAGCCTCTTTTGGGAGAAAATGGGTATAAGTGTTGTCTAAACACTCCTAATCCATCTCAAACTCCTATCATTAGTCAAATGCATTGGATTGTGACACATTTTGACCATAGAAACACTAACAAAGCTATTTACTGCTTCTAAGCAAATTTTGTTGGTTTTAGCCTCTTTTGGAAAAAAATGGGTATAAGTGTTGTCTAAACACTCCTAATCCATCTCTAACTCTTATACTTAGTCAAAGGCTTTGGATTATGACACATTTTGACCATATAAACACTAACAAAGCTATTTACTGCTTCTAAGCAAGTTTTTGTTGGTTTTAACCTCTGATCGAAGATTTGCCGATTCATTTAGGCTCTTTTGGGAGAAAATGGGTATAAGTGTTGTCTAAACACTCCTAATCCATCTCTAACTCTTATAATTAGTTGAAGGCTTTGGATTGTGACACATTTTGACCATAGAAACAGTAAAAAAACTATTTATTGCTTCTAAGCAATTGTTTTTTGGTTTTAGCCTCTTTTGGGGGAAAATAGGTATAAGTGTTGTCTAAACACTCCTAATCTATCTCTAACTCTTATAATTAGTCAAAGGCTTTGGATTGTGACACATTTTGACCATAGAAACACAAACAAAGCTATTTACTAATTCTAAGTAATTTTTGTTGATTTTAGTCTTTTTTTGGAGAAAGTGGGTATAAGTGTTGTATGAACACTCCTAATCAATATCTAACTCTTATAATAAGTCAAATGCATTGAATTGTGACACATTTTGACAGTAAAAATACTAACAAAACTGTTTAATTAAGCAAATTTTTGTTGGTTTTAGCCTCTTTTGGAAGAAAATCGGTATAAGTGTTGTCTAAACACTCCTAATCTATCTCTAACTCTTATAATTAGTCAATTGCATTGGATTGTGACACAGTTTGACCATAGAAATACTAACAAATATATTGAGTGCTTCTCAGCAAATTTTGGTTGGTTTTAGCCTCTTTTGAGAGAAAATGGGTATAAGTGTTGTCTAAACACTTTTAATCCATCTCTAACTCTTATAATTAGTCAAACGCTTTGGATTGTGACACATTGATAACACTGTATTTTACTCATTTTAGGTGTATGTTTATCATCATTTAGCTTTGCATTTGCTCATTGTATCATATCATTTTGCACCATTTTAGCTTGTTTTGCATACTTAGACATCTAGGATCATCTTGCATTCGCATTGCATGTTTTGGTGTGTTTTCAGGTGCAAAAGGAGCTTAAAATGACTCTACTCGACCCATTCACTCGAGCCAGGCAGCTATAGAGGAGGCATCATTCTACTCGACCTCTTTACTCGATCCAGGATGCCACAGAGGAGGCTGCAGTTTACTCGATCCTCCTACTCGATCAAGGCAACTTCAGATGAAGCAGCAGATTCATCCACTTGCACGCCCCTCCTACTCGATCCACTACTCAATCCATTTACTCGACCAAGGGTGACCATCTCTACAAGACTTGTTGAGCTATCAAAGCGTCTTCGGATCCTCCTCATTTCCCACTCAACCAGACATCTGAGCATACGGATAAGAGAAGATGAGGCATCTACTTGACCAATTGATCACTCGGAGCATAGACACAAAGGCGCAGACTTTGCAGCATCCTCTTTACTCGATCCCCAAAGTCGAGTATTCGCCCAAACCGCCTCAACTCTCTTGTCTTCTAGTGAATCTAGGGTTTCAACATTATACGATAAATAGATCATTTTGGGGTTTGTCCAAAAGATCTAGACTTTATCTTTCAGTTTTTCTTTGTGTTTATGAATCTTGGAACCTTAATTACTTTTAATCCATTTCGTTTTTGCATTTGATTGTTTAAGTAGAGTTGTTTACCTTGTTTAGATCTACATTTTGGTATGATTTTAGTAATTTCTGGGTTTGTGTTCTTGAGAATGTTGCTTGAGTAGTGATTAGGGTTCTTGAGGATGGATTAGATTAGGGTAATCTGTAGGTTAGATAGGTGGTTAGTGTTTAGGTTTATACCCTTCTGGATTCGCTTGGCCCCTATTCAGTTTTTGCTGGCTAATGTGGAGATTCGATCATAGACGTCCAGCGTCCAAAAGACGTTCAAATGGATGTCTGATCTACGAATTCCAGAGATATGTAGACTCGACCTAGGGATTGGCTTGTCTGCCTATTGGCTTTGATAGATTGTTTCTTAAACCCTGCTCTGCTATGTTTCATCAACGAGAGTTGAGATTAGGAAGTGGTAGAGTTATGGGGGTCTCTGTCACGAGAGTGGATTGACCCGATTTTTGAATCTATCGTCATGGGTATCTACCTTTCGCCTATTAGCCATTTGATGAACCCCAGAGTTACCTTTATCAATGAATCCATCCTTAGAACTTCTATTAGATTTATTTGTATCCCCTGTTGATTGCACTTTTATTTACCTGTTATTTGTATCCTCTATTTGCATCCCCTGTTGATTGCATTTTAGTTCTTAATTTTGTCACCTGTTGGTTCTACTCGACCCAATGATCGAGTAGGGCTGTTAAGTTCTCATCTTTACTTGTTTGAATCCTGACCTAGGATTGTTACTAGAAACCCACCATCATTATAATCTGGCTTGACTTAGTTGCTTTTGTACACATCTTGAGTGCTAGCAATACAGTGGACTGGATTGACACCCTCTATAACTTCATCGACATGTTTGTGTTTTAGAGGAATTGAACTGAACTCACACAGCATTCAACACATAAGTAGGCGTAAAAACCTGCTTATCAATTTGGCGTCGTTGTCAATTCATTGTTGCATTATTACATTCAAGATATCAGAAACTTTTAAGATCAAGTTCTTTTACATTTTTCAAGTTACTAACTCATATTTTCGTCTGCTTGTTTTTGTGGTATAGGTACTAATCTTTGTGCATGCAAACTCGATCCAAAGGTTATGCACACCTATTACCATTCAGAGACAGAATTGACAAAATAGCTCGTGAGTTACAAGAAACCAAAGCAAAGGCAGCCTGTGATCAGAACAGCCAAGCTGCTATGGATCAACAGAACAGACCAGTTGATGTTCAAGATCCACCTAATGTTGATCAACCAAGAAACATTGGTGCTGGTGATACCCCAAGGAATTATCACCAAAGACAAGGGATAGTGCCACCACCAGCTCAGAACAACAACTTTGAGATCAAGAGTGGTCTCATGGTCCAAGGAAACAAGTTTCATGGTCTATCCATGGAAGACCCCCTGGACCATCTTGACAGCTTTGATAGGCTTTGTGGCCTTACCAAGATCAATGGTGTCACTGAAGATATGCTAAGTTCATGATATGTCCTCTTTATTAAGGTTAAAAAGTGCATTTACAGCCCTAGCAGTTACCCTCATATTTCTTCACGTTCAGTTTCCTATATATATGAATTACATGTCCGACTGTTTGGTGACTCATCCATCTCTAACTCTTATAATTAGTCAAATGCATTGGATTGTGACACAGTTTGACCACATAAACATTAACAAAGCTATTTACTGCTTCTAAACAATGTTTTGTTGGTTTTAGCCGCTTGTAGGAGGAAATGGGTATAAGTGTTGTCGAAACACTCTTAATCCATATTTAACTCTTATAATTAGTCAAATGCATTGGATTGTGACACATGTTGACAATCAAAACACTAACAGAACTGTTTACTGCTTCTAAACAATTTTTTGTTGGTTTTAACCTCTTTTGAGAGAAAATGGGTATAGGTGTTGTCTAAACACTCCTAATCCATCTCTAACTCTTATAATTAGTCATATGCTTTGGATTGTGACACATTTTGACCATAGAAACACTAACAAAGCTATTTACTGCTTCTAAGCAATTTTTTGTTGGTTTTAGCCTCTTTTGGGAGAAAATGGGTATAAGTGTTGTCTAAACACTCCTAATCCATCTTTAACTCTTATAATTAGTCAAATGCATTGGATTGTGACACATTTTGACCATAAAAACACTAACAAAGCTGTTTACTGCTTCTAAGCAATTTTTTGTTGGTTTTAGCCTCTTTTGGGAGAAAATGGGTATAAGTGTTGTCTAAACACTCCTAATCCATCTCTAACTCTTATAATTAGTCAAAGGCTTTGGATTGTGACACATTTTGACCATAGAAACACTAACAAAGCTATTTACTGCTTCTAAGCAATTTTTTGTTGGTTTTAGCCTCTTTTGGGAGAAAATGGGTATAAGTGTTGTCTAAACACTCCTAATCCATCTCTAACTCTTATAATTAGTTAAAGGCTTTGGATTGTGACACATTTTGACCATAGAAACACTAACAAAGCTATTTACTGCTTCTTAGTTTTTTTTTGTTGGTTTTAGCCTCTTCTGGGAGAAAATGGGTATAAGTGTTGTCCAAACACTCTTAATCTATCTTTATCTCTTATAATTAGTCAAATGCATTGGATTATGACACATTTTGACCATAGAAGCACTAACAAAGCTATTTACTACTTCTAAGCAATTTTTTGTTGGTTTTAGCCTCTTTTAAGACAAAATGGGTATAAGTGTTGTGTAAACATTCCTAATCCATCAGTAACTGATAGAATTAGTCAAATACATTGGATCGTGATACATTTTGACCATGGAAACACTAACAAAGCTATTTACTGCTTCTAAGCAATTTTTTTATTGGTTTTAGCCTATTTTAGGAGAAAATAGGTATAAGTATTGTCTAAACACTCTTAATCCATCTATAACTCTTATAATTAGTCAAATGCTTTGGACTGTGACACATTTTGACCATATAAACACTAACAAAGCTATTTACTGCTTTTAAACAAATTTTTGCTGGTTTTAGTCTCTTTTAGGAGAAAATGGGTATAAGTATTGTTTAAACACTCTTAATCCATCTCTAACTCTTAAATTTAGTCAAAGGATTTGGATTGTGACTCATTTTGAACATAGGAACACTAACAAAGCTATTTACTGCTTCAAGCAATTTTTTGTTGGTTTTAGCCTGTTTTAAGAGAAAATGGGTATAAGTGTTGTCTAAACACTCCTAATCCATCTCTAACTCTTATAATTAGTCAATGTAATCAAACTCAAATAGGTATAAGGGTGCCTAACAACTATAATCCATCTCTAACTCTTATAACTAGCCAAATGCATTGAATGTGCAATTTTTACCATAAAAACCCTAATAAAGCTATTTACTGCTTCTAAACAATTTCTTTATTGGTTTTAGCCTCTTTTAAGAGAAATTTGATGTAAGTGTTCTCTAACCACTCCTAATCTATCTCTAACTCTTATAACTAGTCAAAATGCATTGGATTGTGTCACATTTTGACCACAAACACACTAACAAAACTGTTTACTGTTTCTAAGAAATTGTTTGTTAGTTTTAGCCACTTTTGAGAGAAAATGGGTATAAGTATTGTCTAAACACTCTTAATCTATCTCTAACTCTTATAATTAGTCAAATGCATTAGATTGTGACAAATTTTTACAATAGAAACACTAACAAACCTAATTACTGCTACTAAGCAAATTTTTGTTAGTTTCAGCCTCTTTTGGGAGAAAATGGGTATAAGTGTTTTCTAAATACTCCTAATCCATCTCTAACTCTTATAATTAGTCAAATGCATTGGATTGTGACACATTTTGACCATAAAAACACTAACAAAACTGTTTACTGCTTCTAAGCAATTTTTTGTTGGTTTTAGCCTCTTTTGGGAGAAAATGGGTATAAGTGTTGTCTAAACACTCCTAATCCATCTCTAACTCTTATAATTAGTCAAAGGCTTTGGATTGTGACACATTTTGACCATAGAAACACTAACAAAGCTATTTACTGCTTCTAAGCAATTTTTTGTTGGTTTTAGCCTCTTTTGGGAGAAAATGGGTATAAGTGTTGTTTAAACACTCCTAATCTATCTTTAACACTTATAATTAGTCAAATGCATTGGATTGTGATACATTTTGACCATAGAAACACTAACAATGCTATTTACTGCTTCTAAGCAATCTTTTGTTGGTTAAAACCTTTTTTGGGAGAAAATAGGTGTAAGTGTTGTATGAACACTCCTTATCTATCTCTAACTCTTATAATTAGTCAAATGCATTGGATTGTGACACATTTTGATCATAGAAAAACTAACAAAGCCATTTACTGATTTTAAGCAATTTTTTGTTGTTTTATCCTCTTTTGAGAGAAACTTGATATAAGTGTTGTCTAAACTCTTCTTATCCATCTTTAACTCTTATAATTAGTCAAATACATTAGATTGTGACACATTTTATAATGAATCTTGAATTAGTCCAGTGTATTCACACATGTCTGCTTTTAAACCATTTTTTGTTGGTTATAGCCCGCTTGGGGAGAAAATGGGTATAAGTGTTATTTTAAACACTTCTAATCCATCTTTACTTCTTATAATTAGTCAAATGCATTGGATTATGACACATGTTGACCATCAAAACACTAACAGAACTGTTTACTGCTTCTAAGCAATTTTTTGTTGGGTTTAGCTTCTTTTGAGAGAAAATAGGTATTAGTGTTGTCTAAACACTCCTAATCCATCTCTAACTCTTATAATTGGTCAAATGCATTGGATTGTAACACATTTTGACCATAAAAACACTAACAAAACTGTTTATTGCTTGTAAGCAATTTTTTGTTGGTTTTAGCCTCTTTTGGGAGAAAATGGGTATAAGTGTTGTCTAAACACTCCTAATCCATCTCTAACTCTTATTATTAGTCAAATGCATTGGATTGTGACACATTTTGACCATAAAAACACTAATAAAACTGTTTACTGCTTGTAAGCAATCTTTTGTTGGTTTTAGCCTCTTTTGAGAGAAAATGGGTATAAGTATTGTTTAAACACTCTTAATCTATCTCTAACTCTTATAATTAGTCAAATGCATTAGATTGTGACAAATTTTTACAATAGAAACACTAACAACCCTATTTACTGCTTCTAAGCAAATTTTTGATGGTTTTAGCCGCTTTTGGGAGAAAATGGGTATAAGTGTTGTCTAAAGACTCCTAATCCATCTCTAACTCTTATTATTATTAAAATGCATTGGATTGTGACACATTTTGACCATAAAAACACTAACGAAGCAATTTACAGATTCTAATCAATTTTTTGGTTGTTTTAGCCTCTTTTGAGAAAACCTTGATATAAGTGTTGTCTAAACACTCCTAATCTCTCTTTAACTCTTATAATTAGTCAAATGCATTGGATTGTGACACATTTTGACCATCAAAACACACATAGAACTGTTTACTACTTCTAAGCAATGTTTTGGTTGTTTTAGCCTCTTTTGGGAGAAAATGGGTATAAGTGTTGTCTAAACACTCCAAATCCATCTCTAACTCTTATAATTAGTCAAAGGCTTTGGATTGTGACACTTTTTGACCATAGAAACTCTAACAAAGCTATTTACTGCCTCTAAGCAATGTTTTGTTGGTTTTATCCGCTTCTGGGAGAAAATGGGTATAAGTGATGTCTAAACACTCTTAATCCATCTTTAACTCTTATAATTAGTCAAATGCATTGGATTGTGACACATTTTGACTATCAAAACACTAACAGAACTGTTTACTGCTTCTAAGCAATTTTTTGTTTGTTTTAACCTCTTTTGGGAGAAAATGGGTATAAGTGTTGTCTAAACACTCCTAATCCTTCTCTAACTCTTATAATTAGTCCAATGCATTGGATTGTGACACATTTTGACCATAGAAACACTAACAAATATATTTACTGCTTCAAAGCAAATTTTTGTTGGTTTTAGCCTCTTTTGGGAGAAAATGGGTATAAGTGTTGTCTAAACACTCCTAATCCATCTCTAACTCGTATAATTAGTCAAATGCTTTGGATTGTGACACATTTAGACCATACAAAGACTAACAAAGCTATTTACTGCTTCTAAGCAATTTTTTCTTGGTTTTAGCGTCTTTTGGAAGAAAATGGCTATAAGTGTTGTCTAAACACTCCTAACACATCTTTAACTCTTATAATTGGTCAAATGCATTGGATTGTGACACATATTTACCATAAAAACACTAACAAAACTGTTTACTGCTTTTAAGCAGTTTTTTGTTGGTTTTAGCCTCTTTTGGGAGAAAATGGATATAAGTGTTGTCAAAACACCCCTAATCCATCTCTAACTCATATGATCAGTTAAATGTATTGGATTGCATACATATTGACATTGAACACCAGATTTGGTGATCAATGGGTATAAGTGTTGTCTAAACACTCCTAATCCATCTCTAACTCTTATAATTAGTCAAATGCATTAGATTCTGACACATTTTGACCATAAAAACACTTACAAAACTGTTTACTGCTTCTAAGCAATGTTTTGTGGGTTTTAGGCTCTTTTGGGAGAAAATGGGTATAAGTATTGTCTAAGCACTCCTAATCCATCTCTAACTCTTATAATTAGTAAAATGCATTGGATTCTTACACATTTTGACCATAAAAACACTAACAAAACTGTTTTGTACTTCTAAGCAATTTTTTGTTGGTTTTAGCCTCTTTTGGAGAAAATGGGTATAAGTGTTGTCTAAACACTCTAATCCATCCCTAACTCTTATAATTAGTCAAATGCATTAGATTGCGACACATTTTGACCATAAAAACACTAACAAAACTGGTTAGTGCTTTTAAGCAATTTTTTGTTGGTTTTAGTCTGTTTTAGGAGAAAATGGGTATAACTGTTGTCTAAACACTCCTAATCCATCTGTAACTCTTATAATTAGTTAAAGGCTTTGGATTGTGACACATTTTAACCATAGAAACACTAACAAAGCTATTTACTGCTTTTAAGTTATTTTTTGTTGGTTTTAGCCTCTTTTGGGACAAAGTGGGTATAAGTGTTGTCTAAACACTCCTAATCCATCTCTAACTCTTATAATTAGTTAAAGGCTTTGGACTGTGACACATTTTGACCATAGAAACACTAACAAAGCTATTTACTGCTTCTTAGTTGTTTTTTGTTGGTTTTAGCCTCTTCTGGGAGAAAATGGGTATAAGTGTTGTCCAAACACTCCTAATCTATCTTTATTTCTTATAATTAGTCAAATGCATTGGATTGTGACACATTTTGACCATAAAAAACACTAACAAAACTGGTTAGTGCTTTTAAGCAATTTTTTGTTGGTTTTAGTCTGTTTTAGGAGAAAATGGGTATAAGTGTTGTCTAAACACTCCTAATCCATCTCTAACTCTTATAATTAGTTAAAGGCTTTGGATTGTGACACAATTTTGACCATAGAAACACTAACAAAGCTATTTACTGCTTCTTAGTTATTTTTTGTTGGTTTTAGCCTCTTCTAGGAGAAAATGGGTATAAATGTTGTCTAAACACTCCTAATCAATCTTTATCTCTTATAATTAGTCAAATGCATTGGATTGTGACACATTTTTACCATAGAAACACTAACAAAGCTATTTACTACTTCTAAGCAATTGTTTGTTGGTTTTAGCCTCTTTTGGGGACAAATGGGTATAAGTGTTGTGTAAACACTCCTAATCCATCTTTAACTGATAGAATTAGTCAAATACATTGGATCGTGATACATTTTGGACCATGGGACACTATCAAAGCTATTTACTGCTTCTTAGTTATTTGTTGGTTGGTTTAGCCTCTTCTGGGGGGAAATAGGGGATAATGTTGTCCCAACACTCCTCAATCTAGTCTGATCTCTGATAAAAAGTCAAATGCATTGGGGTGTGGCACATTTTGGCCATGGGAAATACTAACAGAGCTATTTACAGCTTTTTGAGGAATTTGTTGTGGGTGTTAGACCCCCATTTGGTGAAAATAGGATTAAAGTGTGTTGAAGAAAGCCAAACCAGCTCTAACCTCTTAAATGGTCAAATCAAGGGAGTCTGAGAGTTGTTGCATGAAAAACTANCAAGGGGTTCTGCGTGTAAGAAGGGTGTTTAAGTGGCCTCCTTTGGGTGATAAGAGGTAGAGTGGCACAAGACCGCAGCACCCCGTAGCTAATATTGCGAAAAGATAGGATCTACCAGATACCGCGAAGACTACAGAAAGTTTAGAGTTGAGCATTGTTTGGTGTTCCTCCTCTTGGAGAGGGGAGGGAGCGGACCTATCAACTAACTCTCCTTCCTGCCTCCAGTGGAGCCAAATGGAAATCCACAAGAGCCCAGCCCAGGTCGTGTACGGGGGGTTTGGAAAAAAAAGGATTTTTTTCCACGAGTAGGGAGGCCTAGGGCACCAGGTCTTGTGATCTGCAGCAAACTCTGGCCATTTCTCATTGACATGAACCCATGTCAATGAGTTTACTGGATGCCGCGTACCGTCTTCACTAGCATTAGTGAAATGCCAACACAAAGACTCAGCCATCCGTTTTGATTTAAACATCCTCCTAAATCTGTCTTTGATAGGAAAGTACCTCAACACTTTAGCTAGAATCCCTTTTTTCTTCTCACCCGTATCCTTGTCTTTTTCCCATCGTGATTCACTACATCTTGGGCAGCTCACCAAGTCCTCATATTGATTCCGATAGAGTATACAATTATTTCTGCAGGCATGAATGGAATCATAACCAAAACCAAAAATCTTCAGAAATCTCTTCATCTCATCTGTAGACTTAGGCAGCACATTTCCTCCAGGTAACATATCATGAACAAGTGTCAGAAGCAGATCAAAAAAATTCTCTGACATACCACTCTTGACCTTTATCCTATAAAGTCCCATGATTGCGCTAACCTTTGTGTAGTTCAGACAAGTCAAATACAATGGAGTTTCTGCATCCTCTAACTTCTTTCTGAACTCAACTTCTTCTTTACTGTCCATTGTTTCTGACTCTTCAACATTATGTTGCTGTGATGGTAGCTTCTCCTCACTTGCCATAAAAGCTGTCCTAAACAAATCATAAGCCTCATATTCAGACGTCTGTTCTGCAGTATTGTTACTTCTATCCCCATGTTTACTCCAACACTTACTTCTCTTATACTTAATATCCATCCCTCTAATCACTAGATGCTCTAACACTTTCTCATTTGACGGATGAACCATATTGCGGCAATCAAGACAAGGGCAAAACATATCTCATACATTACCCAAACAGCTTGCTGAATCAAATAGAAACTTAGTCGCTCCTTCCTCATACTCAAGGCAATTCCTGTAAGCAATCAAAATCGAAATTCTTTTAGAAAACTTAAAGTTTTTCCGACCGAGAACGAGATTAAAAAAGAGTAAAGAGAACGAGAGCAACGTCTTACCTTGGTAACCAGACCCAAGCTTTATCCATGGTACAAACACTCCGACGGAAGGTGTATACAATTATCAAAGAGAATTCCCAGTTAAGCATGTACAAGAATAGAGTAGGAGATCTGATAACAATAGAGGATAAGAGTGAAATACCTAAATCGAGCCGGAGATGAAGAACGTGAAGAACGTGACTGAGATTGAACGAGACAGAGCGAGCTAGATATTGTCTTCTCGTCTTCCTAAATCGAGCCAGAGATGAGATAACGTGACTGAGCGAGCTAGATTTGGTTGGAAGAGAATACTGAGATTGAATTAGGTTTGCAATCGAGCAAAATTGTTAGAGAGGGAAAACACATCGAGACAAATTGATAGAGAGGGAAGAAATCGAGCAAAAAATTAGGTCTGCAAATTTGGGGATTTTTCGATCCCAAAGAGAATGAAAATTTTCTAAGTGCGGGATCTAAATTTTTTAGGTTACCGCCTAACTTTAACATAGCGTTCTTAATAATTTCTGCTATTGAAAACCTGATTAATAAACACGTGACTTAAAGTTTATTATATCATAGCGTTTCATTATACACAAACGCTATTTAAAATAAAGTGGTTACATAACAATAGCATTACTGAGATAAACGCTATATTATAGTGCTATTAAAACCCAATATTCTTGTAGTGTTCGAATTAGTCAAAGCCTTTAGATTGTTACACATTTTGACCATAGACGGCCAATCCATTGGGATAGAGACGCATATCTTAGAAACTAGTGGATCAAGCATTCCATCGAACACCTTCTGGGTGCGGGAATGCTTGGGATCGAATTCCAGTTGATCAGAAAGAAATAAGCAGTAAACGCAACTAGTCGTAAAGGGATTCAATCAATTCTAAAACTTAACCATTCTACAGAGTACGGATTCCACAACTACTTTATCCCATCCCTAAGAATTCTAAGTCACTACTCAAACAACATGCTCAAAGACATAAACGCAGATAAATGATAATATTGCATAAGTAAAGAGATAAATAGTAGAGAAACAGGATGACAGATGAAATCAAATGTGGAATCTGAATAACTTGGAAAAATCTCGAATTACAGGTTGTAGAAGCAAAAGCGGCGTAGCAGAGTAAAACAAAAAATAAAACTGAAGCAAAAACTCAATGTCGACTAGATGTCTCCAGACAGAACCCTAAGACATCTATTTATACAAAACGAAATAAAATGATAGTAGACGGGCCAATAACCTAATCGCCCGGCCCATAGAATGATAGAGTGAATGGTCGAGTGTGGTCAAGTGGTGTGGCGAAGTGATACTCGACCAAGGGGTCGAGTAATGTGGTAGAGTGAATGGCCAAGTGTTGTCAGGTGGTGTGGCGAAGTGATACTCGTCCAGGGGGTCGAGTAACGTCATCGAGTGGCTTGGGCTGAGGTTACTCGACCAGGGGGTCGAGTAGAAGGGAAAAATGGCTCCAAAGTCACTCGACCAGGGGGTCGAGTAGAAGGGAAGAATGGCTCCAAAGTCACTCGACCAAGAGGTCGAGTATGGTGCTGGATGCACACGACCAGGTGGTCGAGTATATCTTCTAGTTCTGACTCGTTTCTTCCAATTTGCTCGCAAACAGCTCCAAATCACCTGAAAACAACTCAGAAATGCAATATGTATGCAAAGTTATCCTAATCATGCAAAGTATGCAAGAATGATGAGAAATGATATAAAACAGTGATGAATGATACGAAACTGGACTCAAAACGATGATGAATGGACACTGAAAACATGCAAATTATAGACATATAAACTCCCCCAAACTTAGTCTTTGCTTGCCCTCAAGCAAATAAGAAGACATAGTTGAAGGAGAGGTTTGAAGGCGGGGACTCAGAACCAAAGGATATGATAGAGCAAATAAAATCAATGTCCAAGTTGGTAGTTCTAAGATGCGATATGAATGAATTTTACTCAAAAACGTTAGCCATACCTTGTTATCAATCAATCTGTCTCTTATACTCGACCTACACATGCTTTCAAATCTACCAATCCCTTTAACATTCATTAGTTCTGGAACGTGAATCAAGCAATGCATCGTCAATGAACTCATTTGGCTAAGGTGAAGGTCAAGAGACAAAGATGGTCCCTTACAGAATAGGCTTAAGTACCAGGGGATCTCTCAAGAATGATTGAGCTTTAGTAGAATGCTAAAGGTAAGTCCCAAGTTATGCATATAGAGATAAGATCCCATCTACCCAGAGTATAACAATGAAGCTCTAATGGTAATCTCAACTCTAGTCCCAACTTAACTCTACCCTTCGCACTCATGAATCTTTCAAAACCTTTTCATATCATTCTTTTCTTTTCTCTTAACTCTAGGAGAAGCTTTCTCAACACTCTGATACATCTAGCGGATTTGGATTTCTTTAACAACTAAGGTTCCTGTTTTTAATCTTTAAAACCAAAGGCTTTTAACCCTTCTTCTTTAGCTAACAAGAACCTCATTCTTTCTTTAACATTCCCAAAACCTTTACTAGATTATTTTCTAACTTCTTTAGCTTACTTCCCCTAGAATTCTTTCCCTTTCCTTATCAACAATGAATTCACCCTTTTCTTTTAAACACATCCCAACCCATGATATAAGCGCCCACCTAGTCCTATCCAGTCCGAAGAACGCGAACTAGAACTACATGAGACACTATCTCTGTCATTACGAACCTAACACTTTCTACCAAGCTCAATCGAAATAAGACCTCACAAACACTCACAAGTGATATAGGGCTTGAAAGAAAGTTTAGGTTTGGGTTCGGGTTAACTGCTCTAATAAGGAGAGTCAGCTACTTGGATTAACAAGAGTGGTCAAAATGAGTAAGAAAATCCAAGTATTTTAGGGTATCCATGAGTTCAAATTCGATGCCAAGACATGATAATTCTAAATCAGATTCAAGTTCAAATTGATAGGGAATGGTATCAGATCCTAACAGTGTGGTTGAGTAGAGCAATCTAGGCATGGTGCAGTTTTACTTCAATTTCAATGACTACGCATCAGACAACTAACAACGAGGGCACTGAGCTTATCTGGTGAACCAAAATGCTTACAAGGCTATCTCATCATTATCCCCTATGCATATGCAACAATCCTAAACGAAACACTCTAGATTCGATCCTAAATGCAATGCAACTACATGAACACTCTATTTTTGTGAAATCATTTTCTGAAATTTTTCATTTTTTTGGTTTTTTCTATGCCTTAGATGAATGCAGACTCAAGATTGTATACAATGCAACACACACTTCCTGAGCCCTCCCCCAAACTTAAATCACATAATCCACTAAGTGACCAAATTTGGAAGAGAGTACTCAGGACAAAACACATCACAAAAACAAAATAAAAACAAGAGATGGTATATTACAATGGTGGAGTGAGGTGCATACCTCAGTGGAAGAAGGAGCGGAGTTGGTCGTCAATAGCTGCTTGTGATTGCTCCCAGGCCATCGAAGAATCTCCTTGTTGTGTCTCAGCTTCCCCCTGGGGGTACTCGACCTCTGCTCCTTCGTCGCGGCCAGCATCGCTCTGATGATACTCGACCTCTCTTCTTCTTCTGCGGCCAGCACCGCGGTCGAGTGAATTAGTGACTGCATCATTCGCTATACTCGACCACATCGTCATTCGGCCCTTGTAGGGTGTGGTCGAGTGATTTCCTGGGGTGAAAGCCAGAACAATGTCTATTTTGATTGCTCTGTGGTCGAGTATATTGCTGCTCCTTCAAAGCCAGAATCTTTTTCCCTCAGCTCTTCATACTTATCTCCTGAAAACACTAACAAGATGCATCAAAAACAACAAGGAAAATTAAAGATATGTACAAAGATAGGCTTGGGACTTCCTCCCAAGTGAGCTTGTTTTAGGTCTCTAGCTTGACTCCTCATACTCATTAGGCGTTTATAGGCTCCTCCAAAGAAACAGAAGTTCCTTCTGGAATAAACTGATCTATCATGTATTTCTTGAGCCGCTGGCCATTGACTGTGAAGTCTCCATTCTTTCCACTTAGAGTGATAGCACCATAAGGTCGGGCTGCAGTAACAGAGAAAGGACCAGACCATCTAGACTTGAGCTTGCCTGGAAAAAGCCTCAGGCGAGAGTTGAACAGCAACACTTGATCACCAACCTTAAAATCTCTTGAGACTATCTTCTTGTCATGGAAAGACTTGGTTCGCTCCTTGTAGATTTTGGAACTCTCATAAGCTTCTAAGCGAATCTTGTTGAGATCGTTCAGTTGGATCAACCGCTTCTCCTTGGTGGTTTTAATGTCAATGTGCAGGAGTTTAACTGCCCACATGGCTTTATACTCGAGTTCAACAGGCAAATGACAGGATTTTCCATAGAGGAGGTTGAAAGGAGTCGTGAAGGCTGTTCTGTAAGCCCATAGTGCGTCATCGAGCTTAGCAGACCAATCTTTCCTTGTAATTCCCACTGTTTTCTCTAAAATTGCTTTTATCTCCCTGTTGGAGATTTCCACCTGCCCGCTCGTCTATGGATAATAAGGAGTGGCTACCTTGTGCTTTACTCCATGCTTCTTCAAAAGGTTCTTAAAAACATTGTTGATAAAATGTTTCCCTCCGTCACTGATCACAACTCTCGGGACTCCAAATCTAGGGAAGATAATTGTCTTGAACAGCTTTAGCACAACTCTAGCATCATTGGTGGGGTTGGCTATGGCTTCCACCCATTTGATACATAGTCTACTGCGACCAGTATGTACTTGTTCCCGTAAGAGGAAGGAAACAGACCCATAAAATCAATTCCCCAAACGTCAAAGATCTCAACTTCTAAGATCGGATTCTGAGGCATCTCGTTCCTTCTGCTGATGTTTCCTCTTCTCTGACATGAGTCACATTTCGAGATAAATTCCTGAGCATCCTTAAACATTGTTGGCCACCAAAAACCTGCTTGCAGGATATTTGACACTGTCTTGAATGTTGCAAAGTGGCCACCATAGGCAGACCCATGGCAGTGTAGTAGGATGCCTTCGATTTCGTCTTCTGGGACGCATCTCCTGAAGATCTTATCTTTGCAGAGTGTGTAGAGATAAGGTTCGTCCCAGTAGAAATGGTTAATGTCCTTGAAGAACTTCTTCTTCTCATAGCTCGACAGATTTGGGGGCTCTTCACCACTAACAAGGTAATTGACGTGATCAGCATACCATGGAAGCTTTTCTTCAATTGCACATACTTGATCGAGTGATTTCCGAATTTGAGCACTTTCGTTAAGTTGCTGAATTGCCATTAGCTGTTCTTCTGGCATGGAGTCGTTAATAGGGACCTCGTCTTCAATTCTCATCCTAGACAGATGATCAGCTACACCGTTTTCAATTCCCTTCTTATCAACTATCTCCATGTCAAACTCTTGGAGCAATAAGATCCATCTCAACAGCCTAGGTTTGGTATCCTTCTTCGCATATATATGCCTTAGAGCATGATGATCAGTGTAGACTGTCACCTTAGAGCCCACTAGGTAGCTTCTAAATTTCTCGAATGCAAATATCACAGCTAGCAGTTCTTTCTCTGTGGTGGCATACCTTACCTGTGCATCATCCATCGTTCTGCTCGCGTAGTAGATCACATGCAGCTTTTTATCAATCCGCTGGCCCAGAACTGCTCCTACTGCATAATTTGAAGCATCGCACATGATCTCGAATGGGAAGTCCCAGTTTGGAGCTTGGACTATTGGGGCAGTGACCAAATCTTCCTTGATTAACTTAAAGGCTGTCAAACATTCTTCATCAAATGCAAACTCGATTTCTTTGCACAGCAGTCTGGTGAGCGGTCTTGCCAACTTGGAGAAATCCTTGATGAATCTTCTGTAAAATCCTGCATGTCTAAGAAAACTTCTGATGTCCTTGATAGTCTTTGGTGGCTGTAACTGCATCATCACGTCAACCTTAGCTTTATCAACCTCTATTCCCTCCTCAGAAATTTTGTGCCCCAAAACGATGCCTTCTCTAACCATGAATTGGCATTTCTCCCAGTTCAGCACTAGGTTTGTCTCTTCACATCTTTTGAGTACCCTACATAGGTTCAACAAACACGAGGAGAAGGAAGAGCCATACACAAAAAAATCATCCATGAATACCTCTACCATCTCCTCTATCAAATCCGAGAAAATGGAAGTCATACACCGCTGAAAAGTAGCAGGTGCATTACAGAGACCGAAAGGCATATGCTTGTAAGCAAAGGTCCCATAAGGACAAGTAAAAGTAGTTTTCTCTTGGTCATTTGGGTGAATAGGGATTTGAAAAAATCCGCTATAACCATCCAAAAAGCAATAGTAAGGATGGTTTGCTAATCTTTCTAGCATTTGATCAATGAAGGGCAATGGGAAGTGGTCTTTTCTAGAGGCAGCATTTAACTTTCTATAATCAATACACATCCTATGTCCAGTTATAGCCCCAGTGGATATCAGTTCATCTTTAGAATTTTTAACAACCGTCATACCTCCCTTTTTAGGAACGCAGTGAACTGGAGATACCCAAGTGCTATCAGATATAGGGTAGATAACCCCAGCATCTAATAGTTTAAGTATCTCCTTTTTCACAACCTCTTTCAAGTTTGGATTTAATCTCCTTTGAGGTTCAATGCTAGAGTAGGATTCATTTTCAAGATGGATTCTATGGGTGCACAAGGTGGGTGAAATCCCCTTAATATCATCTAACGAATATCCTATAGCTTTCCTATACTTCTTGAGCTCAGTTATCAGCAGGTTTACTGATCAGCAGTTAGCTCATCATTCACTATGACAGGATAAGTAGAGTTTAATCCAAGAAAAACGTACCTTAGCCCTTTTGGTAGCGGTTTCAAATCTATTTTGGGTGCCTTGAGTTCAGACCAGTCATCGGATACTAAGTTGGCTTCAGGGGAGGGGTTGTGGTCGAGTAGTTCGGTCGAGCACACTGAATGGACTGTTGGTCGAGTGATGTGGTCGAGTACATATTCCCCCCTTGCTCTTTCACCCAAATCTTCATATTCTTCAGGATTCTCAACTGCTTTGTGTTCATCTAAAAGCTTCTGGTACCCCAAAGTCTTCAAATGTAAATCTCCTTCTTTGCTATCCTTTGTTAGAGCACTCTATAGATGATCTGTTTCTCCTAGCTCTTCTAGCATTTTGTCAGCTAACATATAAATCTCTTCAATCCAGAAAACATTTCCTTCTATTGTAGGCTTCTTCATGGTGTTGGTGATATCGAAGGTCATCTTGAGATCTCTCCCGAGGTTAAGATCAATCTTTCCCTTCTTAACATCAATGATAGCTCCAACTGTAGCTAAAAATGGTCTTCCCAGTATCAAAGGGTCTTTGGGTTCTTCATCCATTTCTAAAACCACAAAGTCTGTAGGTACCTCGACCACGCCTATCATGATTGGTAAGTCTTCGAGCAGACCATGGGGAATCCTAACAGATCTGTCAGCTAGGATCAAGGATATATTGCAGGGCTTGTACTTGTTGAAGCCCAGTTTCTTTGCCATAGAGAGAGGCATGAGACTCACAGATGCACCTAGATCACAGAGGCACTTGCTGAAGGCTAAAGGACCAAGAGCGCAAGGCAAGGTGAACGAACCAGGATCTCCTAATTTTTTTGGAATGATCTTCTACTGAATGATCGCACTGCATTCATGACTTAGCACCACCATTCCTTGGACTTCTTTGATCCTCTCTGTAATCATGTCTTTCACATATTTGTTAGAGTTTGGTATAAGTGCAAGACAATCGACAATAGGCATCGTGACTTCAAGATTTTTCAATTGTTTCTCAAGGAGAGCTTTGTACTTCTGTATCATGACCTTCTTGAATCGACCAGGAAATGGGAGTGGGGGCTTGTAAGGTGGGGGAACGAAGACGTTGTCTTTGGTTTTGGCGGCAGCTGGTTTTTCAACACGAGGAGATGCTGCAGGAGCTAGTGGTCGAATAGGTTGGTCGAGTAGAGGCTCTTCTATTGCTTTTTCAGCGGGATCTTCATTCTGACAAAAATCCTCCCCATCTTGCTCCACACTGTCCTAAGTGTTCTGGTTCGGACTCTCTTTTGTGGGTAATTCTTTATCGCTTCTAAGTGTGATAGCATGAGCATACTCCTTTGAATTTGGCATTGATTTTCCGGAAGGTCCTGTAAATTTGGGTGCTGAGGTCGACCCAGTTTGGCCTTCTATGTATCTGATCTTAGATGTTAGTGCTTCAACCTTGATATTGATATCATTGTAACTGCAGTCAACCTTGTTGTGAATTTCTGCCATCCTTTTGGACAAATCCATTGCTCCTGTTGCTTGCCCTTGGAGAATCTACTGTAACATGTTCTTCAAGTCTGAATTGGGAGTTGTTGAAGCTGGTTATTGTTGCTGCTGTGTGAAACCAGGTGGTGGAAGTTGCTGCTGATAGTTGCCTTGGTACTGCTGCTTAGGAACATACCCTTGACCTTGGTTGTATGGAACAAAGGGCTTGGGTTGATTCTGCTGCTGTGAAGGGTAGACTTGGTCCTGCGGGTTTGCAGCGTTTGTACTTCTGTAAGACAGATTGGGATGGTTCTGCTTGAAGTTGTTAAAACCTTTGTTGTAACCTCCTTGGTTCTGCACATAGCTGACCTCTTCTGACTCCAGAGTCTCCCCATCCTGAACTTGGAACGCCTCATCCTCACCCAAAAAATGAATGTGCTTCTGTTGCACAAGGAGTAGCTTGTCCAGTTTGTCATTCATGGCTTTCATTTCCCTACGGTGCTTTTCATCAGAATCAGAGTTGGTGCAGATACTTCTGTCATAATCTTCATTATAGTTGCCATCCGACTGTGCCAAGTTCTCTACCAGCTCCCATCCCTCTTCAACGTCTTTGTTGAGGAAGTTTCCGTTAGAAGCGGTATCAAGAAGCATCCTGATCTTGAGAAGGACACCTCTGTAGAGGGTGCTGAGAAGTGAAGCTTTGGAGAAACCATGATGAGGACATTGCGTCTTATAACCTTTGAAGCGCTCCCATGCTTCGCAGAAAGTCTCATTATTTGTCTGTATGAAACCGGAGATATCATTCCTTAGTCTCGCAGTCCTGGAGTTTGAGAAAAACTTAGCCAAGAAGGCTTTCTTGCAGTCATTCCAGGAGGTGATAGAGCCTTGAGGAAGCGACTTTTCCCACTGATGGGCTTTGTCTCCAAGAGAGAATGGAAACAATCTGAGTTTGAAGCCATCCTCACTAACTCCATTGATCTTTGTTAGGCTGCAGATCCTATCAAACTCGTCCAGGTGATCGAGTGGATCCTCCATAGGGAGGCCGTGGGACTTGTTGCTCTGAACCATGGCAATGAGACCGCTCTTGATCTCAAAGTTGTTGTTCTGCACAGGTGGAGGCACGATGCCATTACGCTGATTGTGGTTGCGTGGTGCATCGCCTGCACCTATGTTGTTTGGTTGCACCTGCTCATCAACAACTGCAGCCATTGTGTCTGTTTCTGTCTGCGTTCTGAGTTGGCGTGCAATATGGTCGATGTTATCGTTGAACAGGAGATTCTGATTTCCTCGTGATCGTGTTTGCATACAACGAATACCAACTGGTTAAGCTGGTGATTCGTAGTACCTGAATCAAAACAGACTAACAGAAAAAACACAAAGTTAGTAACTTTCAGAAAAAATGAAAAAGAACTTGATCTTAAGTATTCAGAAATCTCAAATATAGCAAACAAACACCCAATTGGCAACGGCGCCAAATTGATAGTAAGTTTTTATGCAATTATCCAAATAATAGGTTTTTATGCAATTATCCCCGGCAACGGCGCCAAATTGATAATAGGTTTTTAGTCAATTAATCCTAAAACACCAATCATGTCATTGTAGTATTTTAGGTGTCAATCCAAATGAGTGTGATGCAAACAGATAAGATGTGATCAGAAGTCACTAAGTCAAGCCAAGCAATAACAGTTTTGGGGTTTCTAACAGTCCTAAGTGAACATGCAGAAAACAGAAACAATAACAGAATTACTAAAATCACTCGACCACAACAGGCTGATGCCAGAAGTGGGGTGTGGTCGAGTAACAGGCAGGATATGAAACAGATATACTCGACTGCACAGTCTGTTGCCAGACACTGGGTGTGGTCGAGTAACAGACAGGAAACAAGACAGCTGTACTCGACTGCACAGTCTGTTGCCAGACACTGGGTGTGGTCGAGTAAATTGGTCGAGTAATTGCAAAACGAAGAAACAGGCAATGAGAACGATTAAGCGATAACGATAAAACAGAGAAATCAAATAGAAGAGAAATTCCTAAGGATGGGGTAATTGAATAGAGTGGTATCCTAGCCTATTCGAATGGTTAACAAGCGCAATCAAGCTATCCCTAGACAACAGGTTCAACAACAGATCAATTCACTCCCGTGATAGAAATCCTCAAGCAAACCTAGCCCAGACTAATTCCCATTAACGGAATCTATCTATGCAGGCAATAAGAACAGACTGATAAAGTCAATAAACGCTCTAAACGGCCAATCCCTTGGGATAGAGACGCATATCTTAGGAACTAGTGGATCAATCATTCCATCGAACACCTTCTGGGTGCGGGAATGCTTGGGATCGAATTCTAGTTGATCAGAAAGAAATAAGCAGTAAACACAACTAGTCCTAAAGGGATTCAATCAATTCTAAAACTTAACCATTCTACAGACTACGGATTCCACAACTACTCTATCCCATCCCTAAGAATTCTAAGTCACTACTCAGACAACATGCTCAAAGACATAAACGCAGATAAATGATAATATTGCATAAGTAAAGAGATAAAGAGTAGAGAAACAGGATGACAGATGAAATCAAATGCGGAATCTGAATAACTTGGAAAAATCTCGAATTACAGGTTGCAGAAGCAAAAGCGGCGTAGCAGAGTAAAACAGAAAATAAAACTGAAGCAAAAACTCAATGTCGACTAGATGTCTCCGGACAGAACCCTAAGACATCTATTTATACAAAACGAAATAAAATGATAGTAGACGGGCCAATAACCTAATCGCCCGGCCCATAGAATGATAATGGGCCGAGATTGGCTTCGTGATCCGATGGAGGTCCAGGCCGCTTCCAAACACTTTGTCTTCTCCTCTTCTCTTCCTTGTGCTCAGCTTGTCTGGTTGAGTGAAGGTGATGGTGGTGAGTGATGATACTCGACCAGGGGGTCTAGTAAATTGCTAGAGTGAATGGTCGAGTGTGGTCAGGTGGTGTAGCGAAGTGATACTCGACCAGGGGGTTGAGTAATGTGGTATAGTGAATGGCCGAGTGTTGTCAAGTGGTGTGGCGAAGTGATACTCGAACAGGGGGTCGAGTAACGTCATCGAGTGGCCTGGGCTGAGGTTACTCGACCAGGGGGTCGAGTAGAAGGGAAGAATGGCTACAAAGTCACTCGACCAGGGGGTCGAGTAGAAGGAAAGAATGGCTCCAAAGTCACTCGACCAGGAGGTCGAGTATGGTGCTGGATGCACACAACCTGGTGGTCGAGTATATCTTCTGGTTATGGCTCGTTTCTTCCAATTTGCTCGCAAACAACTCTAAATCACCTGAAAACAACTCAGAAATGCAATATGTATGCAAAGCTATCCTAGTCATGCAAAGTATGCAAGAATGATGAGAAATGATATAAAACAGTGAATGATACGAAACTGGACTCAAAACGATGATGAATGGACACTGAAAACATGCAAATTATAGACATATCATCACATTCTGACCATAAGAACACTAACAAAAGTGTTTACTGCTTCTAAGCAATTTTTTGTTGGTTTTAGCCTCTTTTGTGAGAAAATAGGTGTTTACTGCTTCTAAGCAGTGTTGTCTAAACACTCCAAATCCATCTCTAACAAAAGTGTTTACTGCTTCTAAGCAGTATTGTCTAAACACTCCTAATCCATCTCTAACTCTTATAATTAGTCAAAGGCTTTGAATTGTGACACATTTTGACCATAGAAACACTAACATAGTCATTTACTGCTTCTAAATAATTTCTTGTTGGTTTTAGCCTCTTTTGGGAGAAAATGGGTATAAGTGTTGTCTACACACTTCTAATCCATCTTTAACTCTTATAATTAGTCAAATATATTGGATTGTGACACATTTTGACCATAAAAACACTAACAAAACTGCTTACTGCTTATAAGCAATGTTTTGTTGGTTTAAACCTCTTTTGGGAGAAAATAGGTGTAAGTGTTGTATGAACTCTCCTAATCCATCTCTAACCCTTATAATTAGTCAAATGCATTGGATTGTGACGCTTTTTGACCATAGAAAAACTAACAAAGCCATTTACAGATTCTAAGCAATTTTTTGTTGGTTTTATCCTCTTTTGATAGAAACTTGATATAAGTGTTGTCTAAACACTTCTTATTCATCTTTAACTCTTATAATTAGTCAAATGCATTGGATTGTAACACATTTTGACCATAAAAACAGTAACAAAACTGTTTACTGCTTCTAAGCAATTTTTTGTTGGTTTTAGCCTATTTTTGGAGAACATGGGTATAAATATTATCTAAACGCTCCTAATCCATCTCTAACTCTTATAATTAGTCAAATGCATTGGATTATGACACATGTTGACAATCAAAACACTAACAGAACTGTTTACTGCTTCTAAGCAATTTTTTGTGGGTTTTAGCTTCTTTTGAGAGAAAATAGGTATTAGTGTTGTCTAAACACTCCTAATCCATCTCTAACTCTTATAATTGGTCAAATGCATTGGATTGTAACACATTTTGACCATAAAAACACTAACAAAACTGTTTATTGCTTGTAAGCAATTTTTTGTTGGTTTTAGCCTCTTTTGGGAGAAAATGGGTATAAGTGTTGTCTAAACACTCCTAATCCATCTCTAACTCTTATTATTAGTCAAATGCATTGGATTGTGACACATTTTGATCATAAAAACACTAATAAAACTGTTTACTGCTTGTAAGCAATCTTTTGTTGGTTTTAGCCTCTTTTGAGGGAAAATGGGTATAAGTATTGTTTAAACACTCTTAATCTATCTCTAACTCTTATAATTAGTCAAATGCATTAGATTGTGACAAATTTTTACAATAGAAACACTAACAACCCTATTTACTGCTTCTAAGCAAATGTTTGATGGTTTTAGCCGCTTTTGGGAGAAAATGGGTATAAACGTTGTCTAAAGACTCCTAATCCATCTCTAACTCTTATTATTATTAAAATGCATTGGATTGTGACACATTTTGACCATAAAAACACTAACGAAGCAATTTACAGATTCTAATCAATTTTTTGGTTGTTTTAGCCTCTTTTGAGAAAACCTTGATATAAGTGTTGTCTAAACACTCCTAATCTCTCTTTAACTATTATAATTAGTCAAATGCATTGATCACCCAAACGGG